>NW_010240562.1:0-8301 GCF_000690775.1 Eurypyga helias | reverse complement strand
CTACAGACCTGGCCGGAGGGGCTGTACCCGCGCGGAGAGCTGGCACATGCGGGGTCTGTACCGCTTCCCCTGATTCACTGTGCCCTCCGATCTCTAGAAAAGACATTTTCCCACTTAAAATCAGCAGTTGCAGCCGAGCTCTGGGTAATCCTTGAGTGCCGCAGAAAAAGCAGATATTAAAGAGCCCGACTTGTTGCTTTGCTTCCAGCAAACCCCAGTTCCCCCGTCAAGGGATGCGAGCTGCCCGCAGTGTCAGATGGCCACCGAATCCACCGGGAAACTCCGGCGCTGGGAATCCGAAGTGACACAAAAATCGGGAGTATAAGCACGGGAACATCCTGCTGCAACACTCTGTGGATTTCCCGACCTGCTTCGCCCTTCTGCGGTGGCTCTGTTGGCTGCAGCGCTGGGGAAAATCAACCCCGGCTTTACCCGTGGCTCCGGCAAACTGTAGCCAGGTACGGACGTAGGCAACGGGCTGAAGGAAATTCTTGGTGTTGAGTGTTTGAGAAACACGATTTTACCATCAAGGGCAGCACTGGGAGCTCCGCGGCTGTGGCTGTTTTGCCTCCCCCGGCTGCTCCTGGGCATCCTGCTCGGTGCCGCCGAGTCCGAAGTTGGAGGGGTTCATCAGCGGCGACTCTTCTCCGTCTCCCATCAGGTCTGTCAACCACAAGGAGGATGTTTCTGCGGGGAGGAGGGTGGCGTGTTGGTCCCTGTCCCTTACGCGATGCCTGAGTTCCTGCGGTGGGAATGGCAGCCGTGCTGCGTAGCACCGGGCTGGGCACACAGGAGGATCTGAAGTGGGACCGTGAGGGTCCTGCTGCTGCTCTGAGCTGGCGCTGGGCTCCAACCCTGCCCTAACCCTTGCCAAATCATTTCCGAGGGGCTTTATCCTGCAGCAATCCAAGCCCCTGGCCGTGCCAGCTGGCTTGCCTGCTCCCAGGCTGCCTCTGCTTGGGGTCAGCTTGTAATTTAAGCGTGGCTGGGTGTGCACGGTCTCTGGGTGGAAGGCAGAAGCTGTGTGGGAGGAGAGGGCTGTCCCGACACCAGCCCTTGGACCTACGGTGCCATCAAAGCCCTCATTTTCCCCGGAGGAAGGTGACTGGTGTAGCACTCGTGCTTGGAAAATGACTGGCTCCGCGTACAGGCCTTGAGTCACCGGTTCACGCCATCGTCGCGGGCTGTTGTTTTCCGTTCGCGAAGCACGAGCGGTGACCTGCCGTTTATTTATAACTCGGAGAGTGTCGCTTGTTGGGAGACCGAAGAGCTGAGCCCTGGGACAGGGTCTCTGCCTCTGCTGGCAGTAAGGCTTGACTCGAACAAGCCGTTTCCAAAGCATCTGGCTGGTTTGCACCAGTGTGGTGCAGCTCTGCTCTCGCACCGGCGACTCTTCCGCGGTAGGTGTAAGCGCCCAGCTTGCTGGCTGCTTTTATTTCTCACTTGTTCTATTTTCCTTGGTTTCCTCGAGCTGTTGTGTTCTGTCCGCGTCGCTGCCGGGGTGGTGACTGCTGGGAAACGACATGGGGGGTTTTCGGCTCTAGATGTGCTTGTCCCTGCGCTTGCACATCCGTCCCATCTCTTGTCCTTTCAAGATCACAAGGAACAGCCGTGGCTTTCCAGGATCTGCCTCAAAGTGTTCCAGTGCCTTCTGATTCCTTCTAGAGCCGGCTAGCCCGGCGCCAGGGCTGCCAGTCCCATTTCCCCTGGTTTCACCAGGCTTGTGTTGGGTGAAATCCGCCTCGGAGCTGGTTCGTTGCACTCGTTATTCAGGAAAATGCTGTCCCAACAGAAGCGTCTCCCTTTGGATTCACAGCACTGGAACAAACTGGTTGGACTGGTTGTGGTGGGAGTGGAGAGTCCTGTGCTGAAGGCAGCGGGTGTCCTCGGTGATTCGCCTCCTGCAGACGCTGGGAAAGGTGATGCCAGCAAAGGAGCCTGTGTTTTGGGGGAATACCACTGACTTAGTAAAATCCAGATGAGGTTTTTGCCAAACACTGCTGTCACCCCTCCCCTGCGACAGGCCGGGGATGCCGGGATGGCCAATGCTGAGAGCACAGATGGCGGGTGCAGTCCTGGACTGAAACACCCACGCTGCCTCTCTGGGCCTGAGAAATGCCACCCTGTGCCCATGGCTTGCTTCTCCCACCCGTGGCTCTCCACCCCCAGCTCTGCACCTTGAATTTGTCTTGGGTGGGTCACTTGTTCACAGGGTGCATGCAGGAGGTGACAGGGAATGGGGCAGAGGCTGCTTGGCCCTGAGGGGTTTGATGGTGGCTGAACCTCCCATGCAGAGGGCAGAGATGGGGACAGCTCTCTCTGGTCCTCAGCAACTGCTGCTGTCACTTAGGTGTCCCTTTGCTCCTCCCATAAACCCCCAGCAGCGCCTCGAGCCTCTGAGCCAGAGGTTAACGTCTCTGTAATCACTGTGCTCCCCCATTTCTGTGTTGCAACCCAAAGAGAGGAAATTATACAGCGAGTCGTGGCAAAAACCAGTTTCCTTTTCTGTGCAATTGTCTGTGAACTCTGGGAACGCTGAGGATGGCTCCGGTCTTTGTTCCCAAAGAGCTCTTGATCTGCTTTGAGCAGGACCAGTTGGTGTGGTACATGCATGGGATGCTCCAGGTCTGGGATGTTCAGGATTCGGTCTGCTCTGGGTCAGGGGTGCTCAGGATTTGGGCTGCTCCAGGTTTAGGCTGCTCCGGACTTGGGCCACCGCTGTCTTTAGGAGTGGCTGCGGCCATGGAAGAGCCGGTCTGCAGGCCGTGCTTCTGCCCTGGCCCAACGGCGCACAGAGCAGGGCGAGCGACCGGTTGAGGCCCTCAGCTCTGCTTGCAGTAAAGCTGCGGGGTGTCCGTGTTGGCTGGGAAACGAAATCTGAAGTGTCGATGCCATACCAAGCCTGCTGTCTGCCGTGGGCATGGCCAAACCCTGCTGTCAGCTGCTGGGCTCCCTCCTCCCCCACCTGGATGGCAAGTGCTTCCAACTCAAGGGAACGAATTTCTTCTCCAACCTCTCCCATACGCAGAAAGCTTTACGGCAGTAGCTGGTGCTGGAGCAGCTCTCAGACCCTCTGCAGTTGCAGGACGTGCTGTGTGTGAGCAGGGGGGCAGCTGTGCGGCGGCGTCTCGCTGGCAGCCACGCACTTTGCTCACAGAGCCTCCAGGCACAGCCCGGTTTTAGCTCCCCAGAACAGAACAGCAGGCTGAAAGTCAGAAGTCAAAGGTCCCTTGTCTGCAAACGCCCTGCAGTTGTAGATGGCCAGCGAGGCTGCCGCTGCCTGCTCTGGCGCTGCCAGGGTTTTCCGTAGCAGGAGGACACTGATCTTTCTCCCTCTCCCACCAAAGCCAGCTGCAGCAGAGCCGCCCTGCCGTCTGCAGCCCCCCACAGCGGGGAGATCCTGGGCGGCCCAGCCGGAACAGAGCGACTGTAAACCCCACAGAGAACCTGCATCCTTCCTTCCCATCTTCCCAGCCAGCTCTGTGCCACCGGGCCAAGTGCCCGGGCACCTCTGAGGGGTCCGTCCCCGCTGGGTTCGGCAGCAGCATCGCTCCTCCACTGCCACCTCTGCCCAGGGTGGGCTGGGGGGCACAGCCCTCTGTCTGGGCCCCCTTAGTGGCATTCACGTGGGATTTGGGTGCCGTTGTTCAGCCTCGCTCGCTAAATGCCTTGTGATGCCCTTGCTGGTGCCTGGGGGTTGCGGGGGCTGTAGGAACAGAAGGGAAGCAGCCCCTGCGCACATCGCTGCTGGCTTGACCGGCCTGGCGTCTCGCCTGCAGGCAGCTTGCAAGGGTTAATTTCTCCTTCTTGCAAGGGTTAATTACTCGGTCTCTTGGCCATGTTCTGTTTTGCCTGAAACTCTCTTGGTCCCCGGGCCGCGTGGCCTGTTTCGGTGCGGTCGTGGGTCGGACCCGGCAGCACCCTGGCCGTGAGCGCTTGCAGAACGCCTCGGTGTGCGATCCGTGCCTCTTGTGGGACGCCGTGGGCCCTTCGCGTGGCAAGTGAGTGAGTTGTAAACCGAATGGGTGCTCACACGTGCTCCTCCTCCTTGTCCCAAAGGTGACATGTGAAGGCAGCGCCCGGCTGAGGGAGCGGCAGCCGCTGAGATGCATTCGAGCCCCGCCGATGGCCCCAAGGAAGCCGTACAGGGGAGCGAGACACCCTGAACCTCCCCACGTAGCTCCCGTTACTCCCCAGTGCAACTCCAGTTACCAGCAGGACGTGGTGGGACTTGTTGGGATTGGGATGGTTTATACAGGCGAGGGGTGACTCGGGCTTTCTGACAGAGGATCCTTGATGGTTTGGCTGGTGGGGGGGGTTAAAGCAAATAGGGTGACAGTGAGCTAAACCACATCAGCTTGGCCCCTCGTGGCAAGACCCAGCATGGGGCAGGGGAAGGTGCTCAGCCCCAACACCTGGGTGAAGGACCACTGGGGGTTTCTTTATGCAGCTTGGGGAGTCTAAACACGTTCAGTGAGCAGCATTGAAAGCCAGAGGTTCAGACCGGGTGTTTAATTTGCTCTGCAGCAGAATTAATTCATGCATGACAGATAAAATCATTTGCACTCGTTAATCCTGTTAGCCCACGGTTGCTGCTTGCTGGAGGGTTGTGCTGGCAGATCCACGGGCAGCTGGAAAGCAGCTCCTGCTGCAAGGAGTGTCCCCTGGTACGGGCAGGGACAAGGTGCGTGATCCCCTGGCTGTTGTCCTCCAACCGCAGCTGCTGGAATTCTTATTTGGATGCTGCAAAAAAATATCCTGGGCTGGAAAGGTAATACGGGTTTGTGCAGCAGACCCAGGCTCAAGTCAAAATCCACCCTGCCCTTGTCGCAGTGGCTGGTGCCGTTCAGCGTTCGCCTCGAATGCTGCGTGATGAAACGTGAATTGTTTGATGGGGTCCCGGCTGGATCTGCAGTGTTTGCCAAATGCCTGCTGGGAAGTGCAGCCTTCATTTGAAATGAGGTTGATTGAGACATCTGGGCTCCTCTGCATGAGAAAAAAATTCCCCTCCACCAGCGTAAAATTGTTAAAGTCGCTGAGCTTTCTTCCTCTCAACTGGTGTGAGAAAGAGGGAAGCAAAAGCTGCTGGAAGGTAAAATTCCCATGTTCCTGCTTCAAAGCCCACAGAGTCTCTCCGAAGGCAGCAGCTAAACCCCAGCTGTCCTTCCAAAAGCATCTTTTCGGGGAGGGGGGGCAGGTCCAGTCCCCGGCAGCGCCCGTGGGTTAATCGACACAGCCAAGCTGCCGAGAGCGAGGTCGATGGCTTTGATTTCTGCTGGCAGGGCTGGCCAGCGCGTCACGTGCCGCTTGGGCAGATCGCCACGAGTTCGAGCGGTATCGCAGCCCTCGTCACGAGTTGCCTCCTTGGAGCTTCTTGTTTATCCCCATGCTTATTTAATCCCTGTACTTCCCCCCAGCAAGCCCTGGGACAGAACTGACTTCTTTTTTTTCCCCCGTCCTTTTTTTCCCCTGCTCAAGAAGCAGTTTCGTATCTGTGGAGGAAGCTCCATGCGCTGTAAAGGCAACCCCAGCAACCCAGTGGGCCCTGGAATGCCAGCTAAAATTGCATAAATTACTCCCTCGCAGCCGCCGTGGAGCACGTGGATGAAGCGGGAGTCGTGCCGTGCTTCACTCTGCATGAGCCTTACAGTTTTTGAGCCCTTTTATATAAAATCTTCCCTAATACTTATTTTTCTATAATGCAAGCGTGTACCTCCTGTCTTGCAGCTGATCAAGAAGCAACTGGTGAATGCCATCAAGGCCTTGCAGAAACAGTACGTCACCTCGGATGCTGTCGTGACCAGCGACGATGGGAACGCAAACACCCTCTGCAGCGCCCTGGAAGCCGTCTTTGTGCACGGGCTGAGGGCAAAGCATATAAAGACGGAGAGTGGGGGGAAAGGAAAGAAAGCAGGAGGTCGGGGACCACTTCCCCAGCCGGTCTTCTGGGGTCTGCTGAAGAGCATTACCCATCGGTGAGTGCCCATCCCTGCCGAAAGGTGTTCGCACGCTCTGGTTCATCCTCTCTGGTGCAAAAGCCACACAGTTCAGGGAATGGTGAAGAGGAAGATACGGAAAGATACGTCTCCGCACCATACTGTGTGCTTAGTCCCGCAGTCGGAGGGAGTGATGCTCTCGCAGGGTGTCTCGGAGGGGCTGCCCGGGATGCTGGGAGATGGAGGTGGGAGACCAAACCCCTGCGTTGCCAAGCGATGCAGGGCTGCACACCCAGTGCTGCCAGCACAGCCCCTCTCAGCGGGTGCAAGGGGTGAGGTGCTGGTTAGGCGTGTGCCCACAGCCCCAGAAAGTTAGGGAATAAAACGCTGCTGCCAGCGTAGGGCACACCCCTTTCTTATTTGGTTTTGGGTGCCAGGCTGTGTGTGGGGACTCCGTGACCCCAGTCAGACCCTGATGATCCCAGTGGTGACGCAGGAGTATGGTCTGTCTTCTGACCTGGGGATGTTTCCGACCAGGACGAACATCGCTGACCTGATGTGTGAGCTTTCGGGAGGTCTTGTTCCTCGCTGGGTTTTTTCTGAACCACTCTCTAAGCCGAGTCCTCCCACATTAAATAACAGCCCACACACAAATAGTTGTGAAAGCCTCATCCAGCTCCATCACTGACTCTTAAATTATGAAAGAGAGGATGAAAATAACTCTTTCACATGCTGCGGGGGATATTTTTGTGCCCTTTGAAGGTTTTTTCTTCTTTCTTGAGAGACAGATTAAAAGAAAACAACTTACAGAACTTCTGCTCTGTGTTTTGCAGTGTCTGTGGTGTCGCGGTAGCTGGAGCCAGGGAGGATTAGGGAGCATGGTGTCGCTGTTGGATTTGGGGGGAGAATGGTTGAAGTCAGGAGGCTGAGACTGCTTGCGGAGCTCAACCTGACCCGGTTGCTTTTTTTGGGTTGCCGCAGCAGTTTTCACTGTGTTTTGGCTGATTTCAAATTTGAAGCTAGGATTTAGACATGCTCTTTTCACCAAGGGAGTATCCAGCCAGAGCAAGCCCCAGCGTGCAGGGACAGCGGGAATTTCCCCCTCTGCATCCTTGCTCCGGGGCAGGTGATTTGTGGGAGATGCCTCTGGATGTTACCAGTATATTTAGCTTTGGGGCATTCAGCAGCTCTTTTTTCTCCATGGTAGGAAAGAGATTTTCCGCAGCCTTTTCTGACCCAACTCCAGAACTCCCCACAGCAGAGGAGGTTGGGCAGTTTCTGATGAAGGATCTTGCACCCCGTGATGGACCTAAAACGGGGCCACTCATGTCCTATTCAGGTTTTTTTCTCCCTTTCCCTAGAAATACTGTCTCGGAGCTGGAACAACTCATCTTTATCAATACGGATGTCGGCCGCTGCCGAGCCTGGCTGAGGCTGGCTTTGAACGATGGCCTTGTGGAGTGTTACTTGAAGCTGCTGCTGCGGGACAGGTCCCGGCTGCCCGAGTACTACCAAGCGACCGCGCTGCTCTTAGATGCTGAGGAGTGTGAGTTTCTCCTTAGCTACTTGCAGGGCTTAACGTCCTTAACCTTCGAGCTCTCCTATAAATCAGCTGTGTTGAACGAGTGGACCATCACCCCTCTCTCCCTGTCTGGTCTGTGTCCTGTTTCGGAGCTGCTGGAGGAGCCCCTCGCGTCCTCGACATCTGAGCCCCACAGAAAAGCATCGCTGGGTTCGATCTCCCAGTCATCGGGGTCGGACGAGATCGAGATTCAACCCCCCGTCCTCCCCATCAGCAAAGCCAGCAGCAAAACCAAACTCACGTCGTCCTCACTGAGCCTTAACACCACGAGCTCGTCCCAGCTCTCCTCCAGCCTGGGCTCCGACAGCGTCCTCCCGGCCCACTGCGCCCGCAGTCCCGAGCAGAGCGAGGAGCCGCTCTCCTGCGACTCCGACCTGGGCACGGCCACTGCTGAGGACCTGGACAGGTCACTGCAAGAGTGAGTTTCTTCCCGGATCGAAGGGATTTTGAAGCCTCTCCTGAGCTCTCGTTTATTTTCTTGCTATAGGCAGGAAAGCTTTTTCCCCTGTTTTTCTTAAACAAGCTCTTTTTTACCGCCTGGAAATAACCTGAAAGGTAAAAAGAAACACTCGGCACGGCTTGCTGGGGCCTTGCTGCCACAGCAGATGAGCTCCCAGCCACTGAAGAGCGTGTCGTTCCTCTTTACGGGGCAGACACGTCAGAAAAAGTCTTCTGCCCAGTTTCAGGAATGTCACATCTCCCTGGCACGCACTGGGGGATGCTCCGGGGTGTTCTGCGAGGGGACAGAAATGAGTTTGGTCACAGGAAAGGGTTATAGTCTGT
>NW_010240561.1:38854-68450 GCF_000690775.1 Eurypyga helias | reverse complement strand
AGCGGGGGCGGGGAAAGCCCTTTCCCCTCACGGCTCTGCCCGCGGGGGCCATGTTGGCGGCGTGTAGAGCCCGCCGTCTGCCCTCACAGCGCTGCTCTCGGGGGTCACGTTGGCTGGGTGCGGCCGTTGTACTACCCGTATTTAAACCCTTTTCCGCTACCTGCGGCAGAATAACGGTGTTGTGTCGCCAGCGCAGTGTATCTGGGGAAGGCAGGCGTGCGAGCCCAGGAGCGTGTCAGCGCAGCGGGGCGCTTGGTGCTAATGCAGCGCAAGGCCAGGGCAACGCTGGATGCCTGCTTAAAAAACCCCACGCGTCCTCGCTCGCAGCATTATGTTGGTACAAAAATAGCGTTTGTAGGAAAGAAAAATAAGTTCTCTTACCTTTCTGGAGCCATAGTGACAGCGTGCTGGCTGCCGATCCTCCTTTGCCACCTTGCCTGACCTCACCGCACGGTCAGGAGATCGTAATCCACCTTCTTGTGCAGATCTTCCCTCGGCACACACTTTTTTGACTGCCTTCCCCCTGTTAATCTCCATTCTGATTCTCTGTATCAAATTAAAAAAAAAAAAAAAAGAGAGGGTGGTAGAAAAAGGTAAGAGAGAAAAACTAAAAACGGCCTAGGCAATCTGTTTGTGCTCCTCTGCCCATGGCTGCTGACCCTCCCTGTCCTTCTTAGCAGGGCATGTTGCTGGTCCCTGATGCCTGTAGCGCAGCGTAAGCTTCTTGGGCAAGGACTTTGTCACCTCTGTAAAGCACCCTGCCAGACATGGGAAGAATGGTTCTGGGCCAGTCCCACTGACTTACACGGACTTTAGGTCCACTTGGACCCTGTATAAAAGATGAGCAACAATTTTTTACCATTGATGCAAGGGAGGAGAGAGTAACAATCTGTAATGAATAGCCTGTGAGCAAAGTAAAATGATCTGCAACGTAAACAGCAGTAAAAAAAAAAAAAAAAAAAAGGAAAAGTGCTGCATTAATACAGCTTCTAAGTTTCACATATCTTTATTAATGAATGTCAAGATCTTGACAATAATTTTGTTATAATTTGCTTGCTGAGTACGCTTGAAACTGCTAGGTCCACCAAATAACGTAGTTTGTTTTGTTACTACGATGGTTTATTTTGTAATGTTCAACCAGGTCGTTTAGTTCATTTTCTAAAGTAATGTGCAAACTTGTGACAGAATGTGAAAAGCCAGCTGGCAAACTCCTTGTTCAAGATACAGATTCCAGGTTTGCCAGGAATGTCTCTTCTTTGCTATGTACAAAAACCAAGCCAAACATAATTGCAGTGTGTTTTTAGGGTGTTTTCTAATTAACCAAACTATAATAATGCATTTATAGATGGTTTGGGTCTGTCTGGATTCAGAGATGGGTTTGATTCCTTAATGCAGAAACAGAATGTGACACCACACCATCCTGAAATACAGGGTATTATATTTCTTAGGAATGTCTTTCCCTTTTTCTAAGATAAAGCAAAATAAATTATCCTGAAACAATGGAATTCACATTCCTTTATATACACTGATGGATTTAAATTGCATTTTAAATCTTCTCCTTCTAGCTAGGAGAGAGGAATAGCTGATGTGAAGGAAGGACTTCAGTAAATATTTCAACCACTGAGCTGCTAGGATCTTTACCTCATGCTCTTTATCGCCACTGATATATATACTAGCTACTTCAGGTTCAATGTATATACATTACTAAACGCACAGTTATTCAAGGTAATATGATGTAAGAATGCTCAAAGGCTTAGGCTGGCAAGAATATTTTCATATGAGCACTGAATAAATAATTAATTCATAAAGATAGATCCACATGTAGAAAAAGTTACAGTGCATTCCCAACTCATGGTCCTGAAAAGAACAAAAATATTGTTTCCAATTTTCTGGAAAATAATCTATCTGGGACTGATGTAAATGTGCATCACTCAGTAACTGGTCTGTATTATTTATTGGATCTCACTGCTCCAAAAATCAGCATTTAAAGATTGTGTTGCTACATAACACATTTAAACAGTTTCAAGTTCAAGTCACTTCACATTTCTGTAACACTTGAGAGGTTGACCATCTTCCTCCTTTATTTCCTATAAGGTAAATATAAGTATTTTATTTTGCCTTGCTGATACTTACTCCAGATTTAGATCTTCTTGTTGCTGTTCTTCAAATGAATCAACAAGTGTGGTTTCTCTTGCTAAACCACATATGAAAATTCTTTTAATTTTTTATGTGTTTCCAATGGATGATTTGTGACCCATACATCTTTCTTTTGACACCATTTTTTGTTGGTTAGCTTCAATACATCTTGCTGCATACCCAGACCCTTATTTTTGACCTTCTCTCTCTCTTGACCCCAGCCCTCTTGAGTCCTGACTTCAAGAGCTTGATTATGTTAGATTTCTCCTGAGCACCTTTCACTTGAACTTCAGCCTGTGAATAGCTGTCTATTGGATCTAACTAAATGGGGACCTTTTTATGACCTGTTTCTCACGCTACTTGTAAATTTGTCCACCACGGGCAAGCCTGCCTTAAAGAGCCGGTAACCTAAAGTCACTTTCTTTCGCTTTAACATTGACAGTGTCTCCTGCCAAAACCCAAAGCATGATGTATCAGCAATCCTCCCTTCAGTCAAAAAAGGCTAGACACAGCTTGCCGTGGAGCCTGTCAACTCCACTCCATGTGTCAGCCTGAGGGAATCAAATGAGAGCAACGAAACGTATTTTCTACCTCAGGAGTCTGTAGCCTCTGGCACCTACTGGTACAGGAGCAGACGAGGAGCAGTAGCACAGCTGGCCTGGCTCAAGTCCCATGGTCTTACTCTTAATAGCCAATGTTTTTCATGCAGACTTGTTCCAGCTTATTTTACAACTCATTTAGAAACTGCAGTGCTAAACCTACTTTAATTTTAGTACTCATTTCAGTCTCTCTCTCAAGTTACAGAGCTGATCTGGCTGTCACTATGAGGACAGCATTTTGTTGTTTACGGGGATCTGATGTTGAAGATATCCTGGCTTCATGCCTCAGTAATGGTTCTTCAGCTTGGCAAAAGCATTACTGTTATAATCTTAAACTAGTCTGTCCCTCTGATACAATTTCATTCTGAATTGCTGAGAAGCCTATGGAGTTCATCTTTCCAACTGTAAAGGAGGTCATAAAATGAAATGTGGATAGACAGGCCCAACTCTCAGCCAAACATCCACTTTTTTGTGCATTGTGTGCTATCTCTTATGGCAAAACACTGTCAAAAGTGATGGCTGACTTTGAGAACTTCATCTTTTACCCACCCAAGGCCAAACACACAGCAGAGCGTTCCATAACCAAGGGCTGCTGGCCTCCCTAGCAAGCCAGAGTGATCCTGAAACTCAGATCCAAACCACTTTTGAAATCAACATCCTTGGCCTGTCATTTCCCTTTCTCTAAAGTGAGAATAGTATGAGATTCCTAACCACAGTTTGATATCTGTTAATGAGCTTATTTTGATTATAAAAGCACAAGATTTTTTTTTTTTTTAAGTGTAGAATTTGGGTTCAGAAACAGAACAAAGTATCTCAAATGTGTGAAGCTGATGCAAGGGCCATGGTGGCTAACTTCATTTTTTTTTGCCTTAGAAGAAAAAGGAAAGTAGGACAGCATGTATAATTTTGATCTGATTTTGAGCTAATGTTTGCCTGGAGAGCACAGTGAAACCACAGCTGCTCTTCCCTTAGCAAAGAAGCTTATGCCCAACTTGTAGCTACAAACAATAGTGATCTCTATTTCTGTAGGAAGCACAGGACATTACTTTGTGCGACTCTACATGTTTGTTTGTAACCCGTGTACATGACTGTTGATAATGTAGAAATAGTCTTCTTTCTGTTTTTAAAGGTGCCTAAGACTTACACACTGCAGTAGCAAAAGTCGTGCAATGCTGGCATAAATAATCTGTTATGACAGCCCCTTAGGGAGTAACTCCTGTTGGCAGGATGTGTGTAATCCCAGGATGGTCTGATGCATTGGTAACTGCACTGTAACAATGGAAACGTGAGCTTGGCCTCGGGTGGCTGGTGGCTGGGGTTGGTGGGCTCAGCTGCGTTGGCAAAGTAATGCGGTTCAACTTCAAAAGGGAAGGCGAAGAGGCTAATAGTCACTGTAGAGGGCCATCTGCTAGACAGCCAAAACTCTTCATCACGTATTAAGAGGTTTTGTAAGACACATGCTGAACTTTCTGCTAAATGAAACTTTGTCATTTTTTTTTCATTTCTTCCTTTTCTCTGCGTGCCATCTGTAACAATAATCCGCTGTCGCACTGTTGGTGCTATATACATACATCAGTAACAACTCACACTTCGTGATCCTGAGTCTAACAGACACATAGCCATTTAGAAGGGAAGTCTCATTAAGGGAGCACGAATTAGCCACACTGCCTGAAGCAGATTGCCCTTTATACCTTTTGGAACCCAGACGTGAGCAGCTCTCCCTCTTCCCTGGCACTCCTGGTGGTGTCCTTCGGGAGGTGGACAGTCAGAAACCTATTTCAACAGACCTGTAGGACAGAGTTGAAAACATTCAGACCAGTGCAGTCTTTGTATGTCTAGGTCAGCACAGAAGCTGATTTTTTCATCTGGAAACATTGTGATAAAGGAACTTCTACAGATCGGTTTTGCTCTGGTAATAATGTGCTGTCAGTGGAGTTTGCCACAGTGTTGTTTCATCTGTGCTGGTATCTATATCTTAGATGTTCTCTATAAAAAAACATTATAATGCAGTAGAGTCAGGCTTTGAGAAGAAGTATGTAAAACTAGTGTGTTTTATAGTACAAATGTTGAAAGAAAAGTTATTAATAGCTTGAAATACACTGTACCAGTATCTATAGCAGTGTTGAGGACAGACTGGGAAGAGGACAATATGATCAAAAAGGAAACAACTTCGGCACCCAGCTGCAGGAAAAGCCATTATTGTCATTTGCATAGATCATATATTCCCCCTCTGTCGTGATTTAACCCCAGATGGCAAATAAGCTCCACACAGCCGCTTGCTCACTCCACCCTGATGGGATGGGGGAGAGAACCAGAAGGGTAAAACTGAGAAAACTCATTCGTGGGTTGACATAAAAACAGTTTAACAAGTAAAGCAAAAACCGCACATTCAAGAAAAGCAAAACAAGGAGTTCATTCACCACTTCCCATCGGCAGGCAGGTTTTCAGCCATCTCCAGGAAAGCAGGGCTCCATCACATGTAACAGTTACTTGGGAAGACAAATGCCATCTCTCCAAACATCCCTCCCTTCCTCCTTCCTAATCCCACAGCTTTATATGCTGAGCATGGCATCATATGGCATGGAATATCCCTTTGGTCAGTTGGGTTGAGCTGGCCCGGCTGTGTCCCTTTCCTACTTGCTGGTGGGGTGATGTGAGTGAGAGGCAGAAGAGGCCTCCACACTGCCTACATGCTGCCTAGCAATAACAAAAACATCCCTGTATTATCAACGCTGTTTTCAGCACAAATCCAAAACATACTCCATACTAGTTACTAGGAATAAAATTAACTCTGTCCCAGCCAAAACCAGCACACCTTCGTTATCATGAACTCATTTGCTGTATATACCAGGGGTGGCTGGCTCCAAACAGATAGCTGGGACCTGAAGAAGTAGTTGCATATTCCTCTGAAGTATGTATCTGGCCTTTGCTGGTTTCTTGGGTCACCACTGCAGTTTATGGTGATGGCTTTCTGTTACAGAGATGCACAGTTATTTTTATGAAGTAGTAGTTCTCGGGGTTCTGAGTCATATCAACTCTTTTGCCCACCATTTTGTCCGTTAACCTTCTAGTAACTGCAGTGCAAATGTCCTTCTTCTTCTTGTTTTCACTGTTTGTTAAACAAAATATCAGCAGATGGCAAGCCTTCACTGGTACAGCTTAATAACATACCTATGCTAAACACAGACCAGACTTTGATTCTTCAGCCTTTTCCAATGGGTGCCTCTGCCTTCCTGACTCCTGCCAGCCCAGAGGATTACAAATAATGCTACAAATAATGCAGTTAAATATACAAACCTACATTTATCCACAAACTACAAAAACTGTGAGATATTACTATGCCAGCTACATCGTGTCTAGGAAAACTAGATTTGATGCACACAATCACTTGACTAGCTCCAGTGCCTTCTAATAAGGTGATTTGAAGGCACTGATTATACTGGCGTAGCAGAGAGGATCCCAAATTGTGTTCATGCATTCTTATCAAGTATGTCTACTTTGCAACCAGGTATAGGACCTGTTGTTACTAGCAGTGGCCACCACTGCTGCTGCCAGTCCCAGCTGGTGATGGTACCTGGCTTTAGAAACTTGTCTCCCCTCAAAGAGTGCCCATAGATATAGTAAGCAGGACATCTGAGCGAGCCTTGCTCTAGCTGCCCTCGGTAGACAGCCCAACACAAATCTGCCAGTAGGCAGGATCTCATAGTCCTGGACTGCCGCCAGCCTGCATAGCTCCTTGTTCTCCTGGCATTTGCACTAGGCACACATAGCAGTTGATACCAGTATGTCTCTTAGCTGTATTTAGGTATTGCAAGGAATCTGTTGTACTGTGCACCTGGTTCTGACAGGCTGTTCACAAGGACAAGAGCTTCTGAACACTCTGTGTCATAAGCCTTTGATTACTGCAGCTCAGCTTTTCAGTTGGGATACACGGGAATGCTTTAGGGCACTGAATACTTCACCGAAACACTGCGGCCTTGTGGTGCAAAGTGCTGCAGGCATGTCATTTGTATGTGCTAAAAAAGTGTTCCGGTTTATATTGGTTTGAGTATATTGTGTCCATACTACACCAGTTTTATGCCAGGCTACATATTGCCAGTTCCTCCCAGACAATACAAAGCCAGTAAAAATACCAAATTGTGCACTCTGGATAATTCACTGGAAGTTGCCATCCTGTGCTCCTGCCCCATCCATTTGGACTGGTAGGTGATCCAGTGCCACACAAATCAAATCTTAATGATCTTGTCAGCATGTCCTTACTAAAACTGAGGTTCTTAATTGTCTCAGCCTCTCTTCTGTCTGGCATACATATGAGCACAAAGAAATCTAATATTTACCAGCGCAGCTGTTTCCTACCTCCTTCCCCGTCTGCAGCGCCCATGGGACACCATTCTAATAGAGTTTTGTGTAAACAGCAGTTGGCAAAAATCCTGAAGTCCCTTCTAAGGCAGATATGACATCACTGTGACATACGTATCTCGGGTTTCTTCAGAAAATTATTTCCTCTGGATCATGCCTACCAGAGAAACTGAGCAAGCTGAGGGTGTTCCTGGAGGGCCTCATCCATCTCTGGCTGAAGACAGCATCAGTCTTCAGGTCGGCTGCATGGGAGGCAGGTGTGGATCTACAAGCTGAGCCTGGCCCTGTCCCTGGTGCTCCCAGGAAGAGTCCCACTGGTCTTGGTAGGTGGGATTCACCAAATGCAAGGCTTGTGCAGTTGATCCTGACTCCGTGCTTTCCCAGCTGAAGGAAAGCCACTGCATAGGGGTGGGCTGAGACCAGGCACAGGCACAGTGGGAGTTTTTGCTCAGGTAGGGACCAAGCCTTGGCTGGAAGCAGCTCTCTGGGGCCAGGGTTGGGTCGCAGTTGCAGCCTCCCCACAACACTCCCTGGGGACCTCTCCCTTGTCTGCACTGACTCTGCGTTGTCCCCAGGCCCAGGCAGCCGGAACTCCCAGTAGGGGGATGCTCTCAAGGCCTTAAAATGGGCACAGTGAGCCTTGCTGTGTTTACAGCTGGTTTGCACAAACATGATGCTTTCTAGCAAAATCTAAAGTTCCCAATATTGTTAACACTTTCAGAATATCAGGTGGGTTTTTATGTGTGACTACCTCCCTGACTGCACAGTCTCCATTGCAGCAGCATGGTAAAGACAGGCTATTTGTGACTAATTAACACCCATTTGCAAAACTGTTTGGGCCACCAAAGCAAGCAGAAAACTATATCTCATCTTGTATTTGAAGAAAAGTGTCCAGGGCAAAGCATTCCTGAACAGTAGTAAATACTGAGCAGTGTATCCACCTGTAGCCTCCAGTGTGGCATTAACCTCTCATGGAGTATTTTCTCTGGTGGATATAATGGTGTGTGGTAATAATTGGAATTTAAATATATCATATGCAATCACTTGACCAAAAAAAAAAAAATCTAAATTTTCCCATTCAAGAGCTTCAAATTTAAAATAAAAAAACTTTACTTTTTTGTTGGGGAAAAAAAAAATAAAAGACACAGGAGAGCCTCAGTCTGCTCTGGTCTTATCGGAAATTAGACTTTTTAGAAATAATATCAGAAAGAAGTTTAAAAATCATTTGACGTGTTAATTGACTAGTAGCAACAGGATCCAAGAAGGCAATACAGCTTGATTGTATTAACACAGGTAGTGTATTGGCCTTACTTGAGAAAATGGTTATATTTTGTTTTCTCTCCATTTTGGGTCTCTCCTTTAAGTGTTGGTCATGCTGGCAGCCTCTGTGACGTTGTTGCCTTTTCACGCTTAGAAAAATTATTTTAAAGTTAATCGTTTTTTTTCGTCTCCCTCCCAGACACAATCATCCTCAAATAAACAATTTGTTCTTAAAGAAGATGGGTTTTTGTTTCTGTCACAACATGCTGCATCTGTCCTTAGTTTAACCTGAAAACGTAACTCTAGAGCAGCAGCTCTTCCAAGTGATTTTCCTCCTAATCTTTTTATATCTGCACTTGCTCCACCTCTGACACTGAACCCTGAAAGCATGGTATTAAGGCACCTTACAGAAGACCTATTTCTCACATTTCTTCTGTCTATACAATATTTAATCCTCAACAAATGATGATTTTCTAATCCGTGTTTTACATTCATTGAGAACCATGGCTCATCTCTCAGACATACTTCTCATTGTGTTTCGAATTAGATTATTTAAGAAGCACTGATAAAATTCCTAAAAGCTTTTATTGGCATAGTGTCACTTCTGTTAGACTCGGAAGTTGTATTTGCTTCCTGGGCACTTTGGCTAATCCCAGTGGCAGAAAGGCTTACTGGAAGAAGGATGCATGGCAGAAAAAGAGTCTGGGGACCACACATCACACAGAGAGCAGGACCAACTACTGAGGTGCTGGAGTAAAGGTTACTTTACTTAACCTTAGTAAAGGCTAGCAAGAGCTTTTATCAACAGTTTTTGTCAGAAGAACTCATAGGGGATCCCGGTATTAATTTAAAGCTAATCTCCTAACAGTTTCCAGGAAACAGTGGAAGAAGCACCATATTTTGTGCTTGTGAAGCAGCTCAGGGTTTCAGATTATTTCCTGCCTCCTCACCAGGGCAAGCCATATCTTCGATCTCCGAATGGGGACAATGCAGATTTTATGGCACCACGGGTCCTCTGAGGGCTTGAGTGCTGACTTTCTTTTCAATATTGGCCTGAATCCATTAAACTGCACATGAATGCACAACACAAAAAATTTTCCACTGCAACCTATTCATTAAAACTGCAGTCTGTTCTGTGGCTTGCTCAGTGCAGAAAGATTGAAGTCAACAATTTCTTCCGTTGTGTTTTGGTCAATAAATCTGCTTGTCCAGATTCATTCCTGGTACAACTCCAGTGCCGCAGTGTGGATAGATGTTGTCTTTTTTCTCCCTCTCTGAATTAAATTGTACAACAGAAAAGATGAGAAATCTTCCAAAGTACTTTGCTTAAGTGAGGCTGAAAATGTCATTGAACAAAGACAAATGGAGGAATTTTAATTTAAAATTTACTGCAGGTTTGCTGACGACTAGTTGTTAAGGTGATCTATTCCGGGTTAAGTTTGGACAATAATCATAAATCAAAGTGAAGATCAGTTAAATAAAACTATTTAGAAACATTTATTTTTTCAGATAGACCTCTCGGGGCTTCCAGGCAGCGCACGGGCTGTTGACAACTGCCTGATGACTTGGGCAGATGAAGAAGTGGCAATGAGCGAGAACTGCCTGAGCAAAGCGCTTCTCTGTTCTTCTGTTTTATTCCTGCATTGCCTCTGGCTTCAGGACCCAGGCAGAGGGCAGCTGGAGCGAGCAGGCAAATTTACAGACGTTAACGCTTGCCTTTGGCATTTTCTTTTACCGAAGATCGGGATATCATCTGCAGTCTCCTAAGGACTGATGTGCGGTTTGGAGGCGAAAGACAAAACTTACCTCGGCATCCAGGGGGCAGATGAATAACCTAGGACGTTGTACTTTATCATTTAAATATACTCATTATCACTGCTTTTCATGGAGAGGCGAAAACCACCGTCTGGGTTGCCGTTGGGTCGCGACACGCCGGGACTGTCACCACTAGGTGGCACGAACCTGATGCAGCAGAAGGCACGTCTGAAGATGGGCCGAAACCGTTTAAAGTTTTGCTGAAGAGCGGCCCTCCAGTAAGTGAAGAGACTACCGCCAGCCCCCACGCTAGCCATCAGCTCGCAGGACTCGTCTGGAAAGCCTGCTGCATTCCGGTTTGCACGACAGAGAACAGGGGAAGGAGGATGTGTTTGGCACAGAACCGCTGTGTTGCCTTCTCACCCCGGGCAAAATGAAAATCCGTTGCTACTACTAAGTTTTTTCGCTATTCTGCAGCAGGTATTTAAAGCACATGCCTTTTTTCCCACTTGGAGCTACAATGATGTGGACAGCTAGAACCCACCACAAAAATGAAGCTAGTTGGCTGCCATTGCTGTCCCACTCCCTCTGGCCATGGCCACGCAGCTGACTCGCTGCAACCTTGCTTTCATTCCTCAGGGTTGTAAATCAAAGTGTCTCAGGAGTGCTTCACCTCCAGGCCAGAGCAGACACTGTGCAACGGGTTTGGGGGGGGCTGCTCTCACCGTGTCCTCTGAGCGGGACGTCAGTCTGGAGGCCTTGAATGGCTCTGCAAGTAGGTGTTAGAGACACCATGATACTTGCAGTTAAAGCAAGTGATCCTCAAGAATTCTTTAGGGATATGCACTCTAATATACTGCAGATTTTTTATTTGGATTTGCTAATATCAAATCCATTACTTCAAGCAGCATTTTTAGATAATTATGATAACTGATCGCTCTGAAAATACGGGAAAGCTGGCCTTGCTGTTTACAACAAGGGATACTGAGAGCTACAGAAATATGTTCTGGTTAGGCTTACAACTCTTGGTTAAGCTTTTGTAACAATTTTTTACGTCTAAAGCACCATGGATGTGGAAAGCACTTTAAGGAGAGAGAATATGTGCTTTAAAGATGGTATCATATATGCAGAAGGCACTCCAAGAAAATAGGTCCTTGTACTAAAGCACCTAGGCTTTAAATGAGATTAAGTGCAGGATAGGATGACAATAAACAAAGGGCTGGATGAAAGGCTGGCAATGGTGAACAGTCAGACTTAATAATATGACCATATCTTATTTCCTCAGATTTTTTTAATACAGTAAATTTATTGTAATAGGATTTCTGGACAGCATCCACTTTGAAAGCCTGCACAGAGGTTAGCAATAGAAGATCGGCTGA
The DNA here is from genome assembly GCF_000690775.1 of Eurypyga helias. NCBI lineage: Eukaryota > Metazoa > Chordata > Aves > Eurypygiformes > Eurypygidae > Eurypyga > Eurypyga helias. The sequence continues at coordinate 56,962 of NW_010240561.1, read as the reverse complement.
AAAAAGATTGAGGCATGTCAGAGGATTTTAAGGGAGGCTGAAGTTGCAGGAAGCCGAAGACCAGCGACGACTCCTTTAAAAATACTTCTAACAATTCCCATTTCTTATACAGAGAGCATGTTCTAATACGCTCTTTTTATATAAGTTCCTGCGTCATTTGTGTCAAACGTGAATTTGGTTTGGTTTCCTGGAAGTGAGATGTTACGCTCAGACACTACGGTGACGGAGGTCATACACATGAAGCCAGTCAGAAACTGCATACAGGGGCAAGAAAGAGTTTCCTTACAGGAAACTTGATTTTTGGCAGAAAACGAAGTTAGTTCTCAATTTTGGCCAAGGAGGTAAAAATAGGGGAAAATGTTCTCTTTTTTTATATATATAACATAGAGGAAAGAAAACTGTTTCTGAGAAAACCTTCATTTTGCCAAAGCCTGATTTTTCATCGGCACAAGTTTCAGTCAACAATTCTCAAACATCACTGAAGCCTGTATGTGAATTCTAGCTCTGTAAGTCCCTTGCCTGAGAAGGACAGCTACAGCCTGAAAAGCACAGCCCTGGACTTCCTCTTAAAAACCTGCTTTGCTCTTTCTAGCCCAGCCCTTCACATGCCCCCACCCAGAGGGCAGAAAGATAGAGCGTTTCTTTCTGCACAGCTTTCCTGAGCAAAACAGCTTGTCTGTTGTTGCCCGGCGTGTTGCATTTGGATCTGTGTTACAATGAGAGGAACTAATTTCCACCAAATATTCCTGGGAGAATCTCTTATTAGATCTTTTTTTCTGTTGCTTCTAAAAATACAGAGATCAGCAGCTGGAAATCTGTTGTGCTAGTAGCAGCAGTTGAATTATTAGTATTTTATTTTCCTGGAGGAAAGTGTTTTCTTATGTCAAAACATTGCATGATAGTGCTGTCTGAGGTGCTACACAAAACATCTGTACTCGTTTCCATTAACTGCTAGTGCGCTGGATCAATATTCAAATGCAGTCATTTGTTCTCTGTGATACCACCAAGTGTCTAAAAACCGTCTCTAAAAACCAAGTGGTTAATGTGAACCAGGCATTTTTAAGCGGATCAGCCGGCCCACCCATGATTATAAGCCTGAACGTAAGGGAGCATGTTTTACAAGGTCAGTTCCAATTAAAGCTCCTCTCCCAACCCAAATATCTTTAATCTCCAAAGACTACTTGTATGTATCATTTCACTTATGCAAGTCTGTTTTGTGATTACTTCCAATCACTTCCCTGCCCATGGAGCTTTCTCACCCTCATCCACCACGGTTACGAATACACACATACAGGTGAAACTGGCCCTAGCCTACTACAGCTGCCTTCCTCGGGTGGTTTGTTGTAGGGCAGCCTTCAAGATGTGATTTAATTCTTGGGAACAAGCTGGCACGTTGGGGAAGGGGAAAGAACTGCTCAGATGAAGATGCTTACTAGTTCATAGTACTCCTGTTCTAGTTACTAGTTTTACTTTTTTACTCTACAGTTCATACACAAGTATAAAGTTGCAAAGATGCTTAAAAGAGCACAGGAGAGGGTTTTTTTTGACAGCAGAACTAGAATTAAATTCTAGACTTAAATGTGGATCGGAGTCAAAACTGATCTTAACAGGAGGCAGGCTCAAATGTCAAGGGCAGATTTTGATCTTAATTCTTTGCATGGAAATCTGAAGTAGCTCCACACTTTGTCAAATGTAGTGTTTTGCTGGACACCTCACTGAGAGCACAGCTTGAATCAAAGTGTGTGTGTTTGGTCTACAATGTTATGATTTGGGTTGCGAAAGAAACGCACTTGTGAACTCTGGTGCAATCCATGACTGAGAACGGAAATTTGTTCCAGCCCATTTTAATTAAAAAATGGGGTTTGAAAATGTTAATACTGCAAAGGTCAATCAGGACACAGACCACTATTATTTGAACAGGGTAGAAAGGCATCTTTCTCCAAACTCTACCAAAATGTGCTGCTTTCTTTCGTACTCTTCAACAGTCATAACAAACGATGGGCTTCTGCAACAATTTTATGCCAGGAAAAGGGAGTGATTCCATCTGATTCAATATTTGCTTCCCTGCTTTGCATCAGCCCAACAGTACAAAGGGAGGTGGGAAACCACCCGTCTCCTCAGCTGGCTGCCTTCTCCCTGGGGAGCTCTCGGTCAGCAATGAGCTGCCACATACCCCCCAGCGCACAGGAAGAGGAAGGGTGGGGAGGGAGGTGACTGGGCTGGCCATCCTCACATCCTATCCCATCCCTAGCTGCTATCTAGCTCGGTGGGACACCCGCTCCTTGGGAGAGCAGAGCAGTCTTCAGGCTGTAACTGGTTTTTTTTGAGATATCTCTTCCCAGCTCAGGGTGAGGGAGGGGGGCGCAGAAAATCGGGCCCAGTGGAGTTCTATCAGTATGCATGAGAGCAAATTAGGGCCCTGGCTCTTTAGTTTCATTGTTGTGTGTTGATGATGCAATATGACTAATTTGTTAGGCATAATTGTGCTGCACTCAAATACACCCCTCTCAGAAATAGCTTCCCTGCAGGCTCATTAAGGGTAACCTTTTTAAAAAAATGAATGCATTTACCTTAGTTCCTGAGAGCAGAATAGCTCACGGATACTCCTTTCAAACCATACCACCTTGCTGATGTGTTATATGAAAGTATTAGGTGGCACCATAATGCATTTGAATGGGGCTTTTGGACAGCACCCCATTTCTTCACCCCTCAACAAAAACACATCTAAAGCCATATTTTTTAAGAGAAATGGTCTCCTTTCTATCAGACGGTCCTCCAGTACTGAGGCTTGGGCTTTGCTAGTGTGGGACTGTCACTGCACAGTGTGCTGGTAATGGCAAGACCTTGCATTACAGGTCTGAATTAAAGAAAGCAGATATTTAACTGAAAGGAGACCCCAAGCATACACAGAATATTTATCATCAGTGTCCGTAAATACAACTGATGGTAAAGGAATCCTGCTTTTGAACTGATAGCTCGGATCAGATTTGGTTTTAATTGAGTTCAGATGTAAATGGGTTTTTAAAAGGAAGAAGTATTGTAGAAATAATCAGGGTTTGTGTTCTTCCAGTTGGGATCAGTGGTGAATTTTGAAATTCCTCTTCTACTTCTCTCTGACAATTGTGTCAAGTCTGAGAATTTCTAGTGTATTTTTCTTTCTTTGGTATAGGAAGATGACAGTATCTGTATCAGTCCATCTCACCCAAAACACAAGGGGCCAGAAAGGCTTTACACATGAGTGTCCTACAGGTTCAGTCTCCATGATTTCTGCAGGTCTAGCAAATCTAGCCCCAAGTGCTAAGCATGGGTTTCCTAGGAAAGCTGGTGGTTGGATGAACATGAATAAAATTGTCATAAAATGGCAAATGTTCTGGTACAATATTAGTTTCAAGATAAAAGGGATTTCTTTGAACAGGGAAATATTTTGGGGAATGCTTGAGAAATTTGCCATTGCCCTCATAACAGCTAATTCTGCCTCACTGCTTCCCACCATATTTCAATCTGAAAAATTTATAAGGTCATATTAGAAAACAAGAGGTACTAAGAAATATACCATATTAAATTGGTATATTTATTACATATACCTACACAATGGATGTAGGTTTTGAGGAGAAAAATAATAAATATATACCTTTGAATGAAGCATTTATCATCAAAGGTTGCTGCATTGAGCCCTTATTTTTTCTACTTCTTACAGAAAATCTCTCCAGCAGGTCTGATCTTTGCAGAACTTACTACCATCAGTGGGTTAGCAAGCAAACTACCTGAAAAGTTATTCCAAATAAGCGCACTTTATTGGAGACTGTGTCTGTGCTTCCATTATGCAGGAGCTGCCCATGTTCTGAGGAGGTAGGAGTTACACGTCTTTTGACTAAGGTAGACCTTTGGAGCAGATGTTGTATTGATCAGATTTCTAGGACACACATCACTGTAGAGTCCAAGTCACCTTAGACAGCATATTTCAGAGCTATGTATAAAGAATATTGATTCTTGGACGCCTATTTCTAAATGGAGAAAATGCAATATCTGCATCTTTCTCCCTGAACTTGCACCTGGTATTTCCAATTCTTTCTGTGCAGACAGGCTGTAAAGCACTTTCTTGTATCATCCCCTCTGCATGTTTCTAATACCTAATCCCACTGAAGTCAACGGCAGACATCTTCGTGTGGGCAAGATCAAACCTTGAAGGTGTAGGTTAAGACCAAGGTGAAAGAGAGAGGCCTACACTACTTCTGCATCATGGTTTTACACTGAAAACCGCTTTCCACTAGTAAACTGTATATAGTGCTTTGTCCAGATAAAAATACTTTGGGAGAAGCCAAAGGATCAGACAACAAACATCAGTCCTTCACCCATTACCCCTACCAGCTCACTCTTAACTGATTCCCAGATTAGGAAGTGGGATATCATCATAGAAATAGAGAACACAATGAAACAAAATAATGGTCCTGTGAGAAAAAAGGAGATGTCTCACAGCCCAGTCACTTAGATGCCAAGGCAGAAGCAAAGGGTTATGCTATTACTGGTAGTTTCATCACCTTGGCCACCAATATTCAAGAAGGCCTGCCTGAAATTATTTTCTTCACACTTTTTTGCTAGTGCAGCTTGCAAGTGCAATGAAAAACATGACCACAGAATGAATTTAAGTTTAAATTAGCAATAACTGATGTGGAGACGAGACTGTTGTTATGTGATGGTGCTCAGTGACTCTTGAATTAAGATGGTCCCTGCAGGGAGCAAACATTCCACATGGCAATGTGTAACACACTGTGTTCTGCTTCTCTGAGCAACATAGGTATGTCCAGACTCCAGTAAGTCCAAGAAGTGGGCCCAGATCACCACTCAGAGGCATATAGCATATTTAAACTTACCACTCAAGTTTTTATCCAGTGTTGAGGACTTTTGACAAGCTGCTCTAGTAAACTGCACTAGTAGATACAGGGGACTTGCATTAAAATCTTTGCCTTGTTGACAAATACAGGCTACTTAAAAAGCTTTGTGTTCGGAGTACCAGAGTTAGATGATGTATGACTAAGGTGATTATGGAGAGCGAGAGAGTCTTTATACTAATTGATTGGTTATGTTCTCTATGAATGTAAGGAGCTCATCCACTATGCTTTAGCTAGACATATGGAAGGTTTTAAAAGTGCCTTTGGCATTAGGAGCTAATATGAAATATATTGCAACATAAAGTTCTTTCAGAAAACCTAGCCCTGTTTATCACAGTGAAGTTAGGAAGTCAGTAAAGATTATTTTCATAAGCAGAAGGTGCAGAATTTGGCCCAATTTTTGATATACTGCCTGAATGGATCTATTCAATTGCTGCTGCTTTTATTTCTGCTTGTAGCTAAAAGCAAGTTCCGTTCTATGGGAATTTGAATTGTGCCCTGTGTATTATTTACGTATGTTGAAAGAAGCGTTGATGTACGATAGGAGCCAGTATGAGACTGTAGCAGGGGAAAGCTATTAAAACATATACACGCTGAACTGATTAGCTAAATTTATCTTGTATTATTTTTAGTAAAAGTCCAGATGACTGTGTATCCCCATTACATCTCCCTGGGATTGTAAATGATCTATTTGTTAAAAAAAATAAAAAAAAAAAAAAAAAGAGGCTTGATAAAAATTTATCAACTTAACTTATCTTTCTTTCAGAAATAAGTTTCATCCACAACCTAGCACAACAATGAGGGGCCACAGCGGTTGCCTCTGTAGCTCAGGGGTTGCAGCAGTAGAAAAACCTGCATCAAATCCCACCTTCAGCCTGAATATCCACCCCCCCCACCCACCCCCGGCTGAGTGCCCTTGATTAAGGCGCAGTTACTCTGTCTGTAAGGGAACCTCTGCATTAGAGGAGACAGTGCAGTAAAATAAGTTGAAACCTGCTATCTTGCTGTTCTCTAGCATAGGAGATGTGGAGTCAAGCACCCTCAGGCAGTGGAAGGTGTCTAGCCTGTATTCACCACATCTTAGGTAGGTTTCTCCAGGAGAAAGAAAGGCCGCAGAGATCATGCAGCAAGAAACGCTGAGCAGAGATGCTTGTACTGCAGAGTCCCTGGAGGACAGACTCCCGAGCCGCAGTGACTTTTATAGCTCCCCTGGCCGGGTACCTTATTGTCCCTTAGCTCCATGCAGTGCTGTGTCTCAGAGCTGTAACTCTAATAGGTGACAGCTGATAATTTACAGAACATTTCATCTTGGCCTGTAGCAGGGATATTTCCATACTGCGTTGACAGTCAAAACTCGGTTCTAATGAGAACACCATTAATTGCTACCCAGACCTCCCAGCTGAAGAAAGCCCTCTGCACCAGTGCTTGCTCCATCGTGCCATCACGCTTCCATGCACACACCACTCATGTGTGAAGCACCCTCAGGATGCCAACAATATCTTCTTCCAGCACCTTTCCCTCTTCTCAGATGCTGTTTGCTACTTGTCATTCAACACCAAGAACAGGCAACAAGAGCACCCTGGCTAATTATGCTTTGTCCTACTGGCTCCTGACGTCTTTTCTCTTGGCAAACAAGGAGAACTGACTGTGGCTAGGGAAACCGGGACCTGCTGGAGGAGTTACACAGCAATTATATCCATTTCAGGATAATTCAGGCACACCTCATTACTTCTGGTGTACCATTGATTTTACTGCAATTAATTACTGAAATCTGGAGGTTTCAGACTTGGTTGAAACGTAAAATATCAATTAAAAAAAATTCTCACACTTTCACAAAATGGATGCTTCCTGGAGATGCTTAGCAATGCTTCACCCCTTTCCCCACTTCTTAATTACCAGCTCCAATAAACTTCAAACAGGAATCTTCTTCCGATAGTGTTGAAATGTTGGCCAAAATGGCTGCAAATCATTAATACTTCAACCTTACCAGCTAAATTAACGCACATTAGCCAAGGAGAGGTACGTACCCAGTTTCCAGTGCAGGTCAAGGACAGCATGGAAATGAGAAAAATAGTGCTATCATATGGGAGCCACTGAAAGGTAAAATTGAAATACATGAGGGGAGATGCTTCTCAGCAGTCAGGCAAGTTTTGACATAAAGAAAAATGTATTGAAGATAACTTAAAGATAGCAGAGTTTATGTGTTTCTGTCCCTCCTAACTAGGGCTGGTGTCTCGTGATTGGCCCCATTTGATCTCTGTGGACCAGCTGTGTTGATTGGGATAGAGTCAAACTCTGAGCTGGAGATTCCCATAGTCCTATTTCTACTCCCCTCACTTTCCTGTGTTGGATGGGCACATCACCCAGACCCTTCACTGAGAATTAGATCCGTTTATCGTGTTTACTTACTCAAGAAGAGCTCATTACTCCAATACCACTGTCATGCTCACGCAGGAGAATCTGTGTTTGTTTCCAGTGCACGTGCTACATATCCCTACTGCATCTTGCCCACGTCCTAGGAACAGCTTCCCTTCCTCCTTCTGCTCCTGCGCTGGAGAAGGAGAGAGAGAAACGGCATTTCATGAAGGACATGATAAACGTCCCTGATTACGCTCAAGAGATCTAGAGAATGAATGTTTAAAATATAGTGCTCATTTTGTTAGGCGCTGTTTGAAAACATTGTAGATGGGGATTAATGAAAACCAATAGTTTACTGGCTATGTTTATTGTTTTCTCGTTTAATTAGGGACTTAGCTCTATGTTCCTGTGTCAACAGAGCCAGCAAATATTTCAATGAGATTGGGATATTCATTTCTTCCTTGCTTTGCTATCGGGGGAGGGGGCACTTTGCTCTCTGACTCTCAGCTTAATGTTTTATCATAAAGCAGCAAAGTTTCTTCTTTGCAATCCACATCTGTGGGTTGAAAAGAGGGGTGTAGCAAGCAAGGCAACAGACACTATTTGGGAGGCTAGAACACCTTGTCTCTGCATTATATGGGAACACAGATGGATTATGGCAAACTGATGCCCTAGGCAAAATACAACACAGAGCTCCTTGAGGTGTCCTCTGCTCCCCCAGGGACACGCCATGTCTCCACCGCTATGTGGAGCAGTGTTGACAGGGGAGTTTGATTCTCTGACAGGCAGAGACTTGCCTTCCAGCCACTCCCGGCACCATCCTAGAAGCCAGGGAGACATCCAAGAGCATTTTCCTGTGCCTGAGATGCCACACTCCTCCAGCAACACCTTCCAGCTGGGGTACACTCACTCTTGTATTTTAGGGTTTGCACTCTAATTTGTCTTGGACTAGTCTTCCAGGTGCCAGCAGGCTCAGGCATCGCTGCATCCATTACACATTCGTTGCCCTTCAAGCATTTCCCTCCAGACCATGAGATCTAGAAATATGAGCGTGAGCTTATGTTCAGATGCCATCATGCGACTCCCAGACACAGAGGCCAAGGCTTGGACTTGAGGTACAGCTGCAACCACCACATCTAGCATGGGTGGAGTTGGGATCACTCACTGACCTGTTTCACAGAGGCTGTGATGTACCTCAGGTATGAGCAGAAAGTACAGACAGCAGCACTGTCAGACTGTGGCAAGGCTGGCCTTTCTTCCTTCATGCCAGCGTTCTCCTGGCATGCTGAAAGAGTGGGAATGGTTCAGATGTAAAGGTAGTGTCCATTTGTATTTAATAGCTAACATTGATTTCCAATTTCATATCTGCTGAACAGTAGCCACCGGCCACATTAAAATTCATCATTGTCTTCACCTTCCAATTCAGACTCGACCATCATCCTTAATGAATCAGTGTGTGTCAGCATACAGTGCATATGTCTTTAAACTATCATTGGTGACTTTATGAAGTGAATTCAGCTGAACTCTGAACTGCCTGATTTTAGTTCATGGGGCTATAAAGAAGATTTAAATATAAAACACTCCAGCAGTTGAATGACATGTTCAATCTGTATTGAAAAACTTAGCATTAGACCACTCTCTGTCCTTAAACCACACATGTTTAATGCATGATAATAGTGTTTATCCATCATCATGAAGCTTTACTGCTCCTTAAAGCAACATGGAAAACACCGGATCAGCTGTGTTATTCTTCACTAGTGTTGAAGCAAAGCTCTCTGCGTGGCTCACCCTGTGCACACCATGAGCACACACCAGCAGAGTCTGCCTCGGGGCTGAGTACTTTGGAAGGAGGAGGGGATCCCAGTTTTTGTCCTTCAATCAAGAACGGGAAACGAATATTTCATTTCGTGGCTCTGTGGCTTTGTAGCCAGCGGCAGGATTTGTTCCTTTGCGAGAGGGTTGCAGAACCTGCTATCCAGTGGCCTTGATGGTAACGCCAGCGGAAATGCTGGAAATGTCAGTGGTGCAGAGGAGGGGGACCTGAGGTTTTTCCAGCCTGCAAACAGAAACGTGGCCTCTTCGGCCCAGGGATCGATACAGGCTGCCGCTTGCTTTGTTTCACACGACCTGGAGCCACCCTACTTTTTTCATCTTATTACAGGACCGCAGTGAAGCGCATGTTAATGTGTGGCCCCATCAAAGGCCTGTGCAGCCCTGTGTGAGGAAAAGGCACAAATCTTCAGAGCAAAAGCTTGTGAAACACTGACAACTGACAGCAGCAAACTCACGTATTGCTTGGTGCCACATTCAAATGGGGTTTTTGTTTGGGAAAGGGCAGCTCTGCTTGTATTATGTTCTCCTTCAAGAGATTAGTTATCCCTAGACCTAATGTTAGCACAGCGAGTCCAGAGATATTACTCATCAATTAAAAATTCGATAAAAATAAGCTGTCATTACCATAATCCTTCATACTGGGAAATGTGGAGTTGAGAGCTGTACCTTCCTGGCCTCTGACAAAAGCCCCAAAGACTGCTGGCTGTGGTGTTAATTGATTGCTGTCATTTGTAAGTAATCTAACAATCCTGAATAATTTATTCTTCAGTGACATATGCTGAAAATATACAGCTGCCGATATGTGCACAGCTTCAGAAGAAATGGTGCTAAACAGGGTGTAAGGCAAAGGCTGAGATTCAGTGATCTCCTTAGGAGCACTTTCTCACGTGCTCTGCTCTCCGGCACTTTTATTACAGCAGAAGTATATAGATCTGACAATAGGAATGTATAGATCTGGGTGGTCGAGACATGCAGGCTCGATATTCTCTTTCACAGCAGATTACCCATAATGAATTTTAAAAGCGAGGAAGGTGGATGCTGAGCAGGAAATGTGCAGTGCTGAGGACAGCCTTCCCCAAACCACAGTAAAAATTGACCGCCGTGTTTCCACAACGAGGATGCTCTAACAATTTCATCTTTCTCCAGCCAAAACAGAATAAAAACTCTTGCCGTTGAGTGACTGCAGAGCAGGTTTTCCAGGGGTCACCTAGGAGGAGTGACTCTCATTAATCCGCATTGTTTTTACAACTGCATGAATAGCCCCAGCTGATACGCTTTGAAACCTAGAGGAACCACCCCAGAGAGCCAGAAAGACTGAAGAGGTGGGCGGCCAAAGCCAAATCCCCTCCCTTACGGATGTACAAATGAAAAGTTCATGTGAGCCCTTATGTGCTCAGGCAAAGCTGCTGCAGAAGTCAACGGCTGACGACCTGGGCCTCTTTCATGTCCACATCACCGCTCACTCCGGGTGAATCCCACCCCTGCAAGCCAAACACTCCTCCTTTTTGGTTCTCTGAACTGCAGGAAGCTTTTCCCTAAATTCCATTGTACCGAAACGATTAACTGTATTGCTGGGAGTTGCTTTGAAAAATGTTCATGTGCATTGTAACTGTCTAATCCCACACGAGTTTGTAAAAGAACATGGAAATCAGCCCCAAAACACGTGATGAGAGGATGGGCTCCTTATGGCATCATTTCTGTGCAGTTCTAATGAATTTAAAAAGCAGAGAATTCTATTCTTGAGACCTGTTTCATGTGGCTAGTTTAAAATTGGATTTGTACAAAATATTTGTATCTTAACAAGCGTTGTAGGGCAGGGTATTTCTTTCAGAACATTAGTTTTGGAAGTGAAGTGATCATGCAGAAATCCTAACTTTCATTTCACAAAGTTTTTAGTTCTTCAATCTGCTTCTGGAATGGAGCCTAAAAATACAACAAAATACAACTAAATGCTTCAGAAACTAGAATGGCAGAACAAAGCATGCAAACCTGCATGATAAACCTTTTCTTTTTTGCCATTCCTCCCAAATATGACCTTGTTTTGAGGCCTGGAGGGTGATCTTTATAAGCCGGGGTGCAATGAGCTCTGCTTTCTCCGTGGGACTTTTCCATCTGCACAGCGTTTCCAGAGCTGTGCTCGTTTGAGGGGACTGCCGACTGCAGGCAGCAGATCCCATCTTGCTCCACCGAAGTCAACAGCAGAGCTCTCCCTGACTTCAGTCAATGCTGGATAGCATCCAAAGAGAGCAAGGGCAGGAGGGAATATTCTTGTTTTCATTATTCATGTTGGTTGTGTAAACAGTGCTCACTTCTGACAGAGAAATATGTGACTTTATTTCTATCATTTTTAGAAAAAGCGTTTACCAAGAAAATAATCATTACTACACACTGACTGCTCATTTTTTCCATTGCTCTGCACGTCAGAGCACGCATTGGTACAAATACAACTGATCTGGTTAAATGTTTTAATACACAGGGGAGTAAATTGTTTGGGATGAAAGAAATTCATTATCCACAGTTTGCCGGCCTGAAAGTCTGGCTGTTTTAATGTTACTGCTGAGTAAAAAATTTAAAAGTGCATGCTGCGACAAGCTGAATATGTCTTTAGATTCTATTCTAGTACAGTAAGCATATTAATTAGATTATTGTTCATTCTTTCAGTTATGCTGAACCCCAACGTGGGTAGTAGGATAACTAAAGGTAATCAGCCAAAGAATAGCCAATTTTCCCTAGATTCTTTTCTCATTAATTTAATACACAGTGGGGAAAACTCCTGGTTCTCTTCTGAGGTAGGGACACAGAAAGCCTAAGTGGTAAAGACCGAATATCTTGAGAGGTCACACATAAATCCGAGAGATAATGTATTTGCACAGGGAGGCAGGAGAGTGTCAGGCTGCGGACTGCAGCAGTGTGTGCACTCCCACTCCAGGCGATACAGATTAGAGCCTCTCCTCCCCCTGCAAACAGAGGGCTCCTGTACACAGCAAACACACCCGGGCCTTACACAGACCTCTACTATTTGGACAAGAGATTCTACGATAAAATTAAAGGACCTCCTCAGCTATACTTTCACATTAGCATTTTCCTATAGGACCTTTATTTTCGTCCATACTATTTTCCAGCTTCTGTATGTTGCCAGGGATGGGGCGTCCATCACCTCTTTGTATGATAAAGCAGAGAGAGGACACATCTATTTACTTACTTATTTGCTTGTATTTCACCCCTGCTTTGGCACAGTTTCATGATCCATAAAACTTACCTAGCACTGTCTGAAGCAATTCCTCCTCATTTATACCATAGGAGCAACATCTTGGGAAATTAAATGTTTCCCACCAAGGCTTATGTATGGGGCTGCTGCCAGATCCCCCTTTGAGTCCTGAGGTCAAGACATTAAAGAAAAATAATTTCCAACTCATTGAAAAGCTTTGTGGGGTGGGATGGCCCACGGTGCTCTTTTTATAAAGTTAGGTTTGCAAGTGCTGAATTAGTTGGCTTCAAAAGAAATTACCTTCGAGGATTTTTTTTTTTAATAGCCTCAGTCTGTTTTTTTAGCAAATAGAGCTAGATTATTTGGCTATAGCACTACTGCACACAACATGCACTAGAGGCAAGACATAAACCATAGAAGACCCCTACAAGGTTTTTGACTGCCTTGGATAAACTATACCTCCATCAAAAAAGTCGCTGAGCGTAAGAGCCCCCCAATTTCTCTGGCCTTGCCCTCTGCCAAAATTTGCCGCCTCTGCAGCAGAGGTGGTCAGGATCAGACCCGTGCCTGTACTGCAGTGCTTGGAGCTGAAGCAGCGGGGAGGGAGCCTCACTCAGTGCTGACTGCAGCTGACATCAGCCCCGAGGGGACGGAGAGGGGAGCGGGGAGAGGGGAGCAGAAGCACCCACCACTCCCAGCTGCCAGCATCAACTCTGCACCGGAGGTAGACGCTCGCGTAGCTGCAGAGGACCTGCCTGCACCTCAGCTGCCCCAGTTTTCAGGCTGGCAGATGAAGATAAATTAGCATCATCGCATCCACAGACGCAGCCACGGTGCCGACACGCTTTGCTGCCCTTCCCAGGCTGCCATCCTGCCTTGCTTCTTGGGCCCACCCTGGTTCGAGCTGAGCTAGGCATGTGCAGATCTGGAGGAGCAAAAACTCAGCACCCTACGGATATTCCCAGGCAGGCCCCAACTCCAACTTTACATTTAAGCAGACTCTGTGCTTAAGGAGTAGCTTAGTCATGCTGCCAGGAGCTCAGCATCTCCCCGGGGTAAAGCCTTTCCCTGCTTCACAGCAGAGCTCGCACAGGTTCTCTGTCGCTGCAGCTGAAGGCACCTTGGCAAAGGGGCTGCAGGGACCCGAGGTCACTATGTATTTGTGGCATTTCCTTGTGCTGATGGTATCGCTGCCTGGCCCTGTGCTGGGCTGCACATTCATGTGAGAGGGGTCAGACCTTTGGAGTGGGACCGGGATGCAGGACAGAGAATATGTGGCTCATCAGTGTTTGAGCCTCACACCGCTTTTTGCTCCCTTTCTAACCCAAGGGACTGTTCCACACTGCTGCAGAAAAATGATAATAAAACCAACAGAGTGAAAAGCCTTTCAACTTTGATGTATCACTTCTCGGTTTTTGGGTACTGAAGCGGAGATGCTGAACTGTGCCTGATATTCACAGGTGGGAGCTGGTGCCATTCTAGCAAACATCAGTGGAGAGGTGGCTCCTCACCAACACTACCTGGGGAAACAGGCAAACTATTCAAATTAAAAAACAAAAAGTAGGGGCACCCAAAGCCAGTGGTCACAGTAAAGTGGAAGGAGGCTGGGTCTGCTGAGGGCTGCACTGATGCTAGGCCCAGTGCTTTGCGGTGCACTGGAGGTTACAGAAGTTAAAATTGTTGTCATCATCTGTCTCACTACTGCTGGTGTTGGGGACCTTGGTTATATTTAAGCGGAAAGCCTAAAAATCAACCGATGCAGAAGCGCTTAACATACATGCCTTGACCAGATCTCCTTTCTCGGGCTAGTCCTGAGAATCTGTGTTTGAGCAAGGAGGGGCAGCAGAAGGGTGTCCTTTCACTGCTGCTGCGCTGTGTTCTCTAAACTGCGCTCCTCTGTCTGCCTCTCGTCTGTGTACTGAAAAGTGCAACAACCTCTGTAATTCTGGTGCTCTGACCTCATACACTTGGCAGTTTCATCTCCACCCCCCCTGCCTCAAAGGCTTTGGCACTTGCCAGTGCCAAAGAGTCACAGTCCTGTCCTCTCCCCCTGGTCTGTACAGCTGGAGAGGAGGACGCAGGATTTGTCCCTTCATGAAGAAAAAAATGAAGGGTTGAAAACGCAGCGCCTGGTTGCTGTCTGAGTGCTGGCGTGGCCCCAGGATCATACCGTTTCACACTGCAGAGCCTCATGGCCCTGCTTCAGCCGGGAGCTGCAGCCCTGGCCCTTACCATGTATTGGCTATCTAGGAGGACAATCGCACAAGGCATTTTGTTTGCTCAAGTAATGATAGACTTTATTATAGAGCAACTGCACCATACCAAACATGTTTAATAATTAAGCAATGAGATATGACAAGAGGCAAATTCCAGCACAATTTTTACATGCCTTGGATTGTATGATAAGGCCAAAGGCCAGGGAATTTTCATGCGAGGACCAGCATTTGAATCACCTATTCAATCTAGTTTTCTGCACTCTGTAGCAAAATGGTGATATTCTGACATAAATATTGTAAGCATAAAATTTCTCATGGTCTGAGACCTTGGAATCTATTCTCCAATGATATATGTGTATCACCGGCATGCAGAACGGTGGAATACACCCCTTTGTCCATGATTAAGTCTGGAATTGATTTTTATACCGCAGTTAACAGGTCTGAAAAACAGGTTTGCTGATGGAATTGCTGACAGATTAACTATGTCACTGCAAGGGACATCACCTCAGCGCCACGGTTGCTAACTCTCAAATATTTCTCCTTATGCCATAAAAATGAAGAGAAGAACTTGAGATTTCAAGACAATGATTGTTCTTATCTGCCACAAGTTTGATACAAGTTCTGTTTGCTTCTCACTTGCCTCTCTCCTTTAGACCTTGAGTACATTATTATGAAACGCAGTAATTTCCACAGAAACATCACACTAATGCAGCGTCACCTCTGAGACTTTAATTCTACAAAAGTAGGCAAAGCCAGAATGAAGATTCTCACAATAAATTTGCAACAAGCTCTTTGTGGTATGTTTTGCAAGGACTTTCTTTACGCAGAGAACATAATACCAGGCAGTGTGACGTGCTGTACAGCAAATATTTATTTTTGAGATAACCATGGAGGCTTGAAAAGTCTAATGAGCTAATTGAAATAAATAAGGCTGTGCTGGAATTCAGGGCCGGATGTGTATGGTGGTGATGGGGAAGCTGCCCAGCAGCCCTGCCACTCCTTGTCTCAAGATGAAACTGCTGGTGAGCAAGATATTATAGCTTTAGCCCTCCTCACCTCTGCTCTGGGTAATCCATACCTGCAAGAATAATATAAGCCATTCCTGGCATTAATAAGCATATTTGATCAAGCCAATTAAAAGTACAATCTTGCTCTTCCTAATGGCCATAACACACTGTTCAGAGGAAGAAGAACAGATTTAAAAGTGTTGAATATTCTGTAATATAGTCATATATGTCTGTAATGTTCATTAGAGATACCAACAACATAATTGTGATTCCTGCCCTCAAAAGCTTCCACCTCAGCAGCAACCTGGAGTTCAGGGTGTGCTGGAGACCAGGCCCATGGGAGTAACAACCAACCTCGTCTTGAGGCAGAGAGCCGTCGTGCATGGATTAGCTGAGGCCATGCAGTAGCATGGGTGGAGCAGCAACCTGGAGTTCAGGGTGTGCTGGAGACCAGGCCCATGGGAGTAACAACCAACCTCGTCTCGAGGCAGAGAGCCGTCATGCATGGATGAGCCGTCATGCATGAGGCCACGCAGTAGCGTGGGTGGAGCCAGACCAAGCAGGTAAATGCAGGATAGTCACCAAGTGTCACCTCGGAACTGCTCCTGAACCTGGCGTAGATGAAGATCTGATTACGATACACAAAGGCAAAAGGGTGAGGAAAGAAAGCATCAATTAAGACATGATCATTTGGCTGTGTGGTTAGTTGTTAGCACATCTGCCTGTGTGCTCAGCCAGCTGTGTGTGTGTAACATCTGGAATTAGGAGGGAGAGTACAGCTGGGACACTGTCCTTTCCTCATTCCTGTAGATAATCAGCTTTTGCCCTGAGGCACTACACTTTGCTAACCATCGTCTTCAAATCCAATTTTAAATGGACTGCAAGATCATACTGTAACATTCTCTGGCCACGACAGCATATAAATGCATATGTTCAAGGTATGACCTGTTTGTTACAATGCATTTCAGGCACTGGGAAAGTGCAGAAGGAAATCTGTTTTATTAAAAAAGACAACAGCATTCTTTCTACATGGCTATTCTTTTATTAGATTAGATATCTAGATTTTTAGCATTTTCCTGAAGAAGTAAGGGCTGTTTCACAGAAGCTTCAGGGAAATAGCTGCATTTTAATACAGTCTAATTGACTTTTATGGTTATCTCTGAGGAGTCCTGGTCATAAAAGCTAATTAAATTATACTGATCTACATATTCAAGAACCATTCTATTTCTCACCCTTAAAAAAAAAAAAAAGATAAAACTGGAGGCTCACACTCATGATTAGCACACGCTACAATCTCCTGACACCCCTCTTTGTGCAGTTTGATTTGCTCAGCATTGCAGGATATATTTAACCTTCCTGAACAAGTGACTGTCCTTACCAGTTTTAAGAACATCAGTTATGTTATTTCAGATCTGTCATACTGCAAATATGTAGAAAGATCTATATAATCATAGAATCATAGAATCACAGAATGGTTTGGGTTGGAAGAGACCTTAAAGATCATCCAGTTCCAACCCCCCTGTCATGGGCAGGGACACCTTCCACTAGACCAGGTTGCTTAAAGCCTTGTCCATCAATTTTCAACTCTACATTCATCTGCATAATTCTCTAGAGAAAAGGTTAAATAAAAAAAAAGAAAGAGAGAAGCCAAAAGTAAATAATTTGAATCTGCATGATAGAGACTTTATAAAGTGGACTTCCTGCATTTTCTTCATTCTCTTTGCTTAGGTGGCTTGTTTTTGTTTCTACTTTTTAGTTCCATGCACCTTGTGAGAGCTTCTGAGTTTCTTGTAATAACAGTTTAACAGCATGCCAACCCTGACACTGTAAAAAACAAAGTTACTGGGTTTTAATCTGAACTCCCATTATTTTCCTGTATTTATTACCCACAAAGTGCCACATTTCGAATATATTTAAGTGTCAAACAAATCAGACATTTGCCAAGTAAAATTTTATGAAGCAGACAGTATTTCTGAAAGTCTTAGTAGAAGTCTAACTCTATCTTTCAGCACCTAAATACCTTTCAAAATCTGGCCTAAGGCAGTAAGCAAAATTGCCACTTAGAGTTATGGCCATTTGCCCTGACAAAAATTGCAGAAACCAGATCCTCTAGAGTTAGTATCAACATATTTCAGTGATTTTTCTTAAAAGCCTTCTGACACAATGCACCAAATGCCTTAATCCAGCTAACACATTGCGTGCTAAATAATTACCAAGAATTGCCCAGCAGCAGCAGTTCAGCATGCTCCCTCGCGCTTGTGCCCACCCTGCCAAGCAGCATGAAACGCTCTAGATGCCAGTGGTGTAGTGTCAACACCCTCCTTTTGCTCTTGTCTTATGGATCGACTGAACAGCTCTGGCCATCTCTTTCACTCTCTACCTGCCTGTCCCTCTTCCTCTCAATTTTTTTGGCTCCAAGTATCCTGGGGACAGCTGTTAACGTCTTCTGGTTTGTATCGCAGAACTATCTGGCAATACAGCTGACAAGCACTGTCATTTCCACCTCTTCTTACTGCTGACCCACTCCTCCCAGCTCCAAGGGGCTTTTAAAAACACCCATTACGTGATTTTTTGTAAGTTCATTTACTAAATATAAA
>NW_010240561.1:794-38823 GCF_000690775.1 Eurypyga helias | reverse complement strand
GAAAGACATCCAGGAACCAGTGCAACTGGCAACTTTGATTATCAGCACCAGCAAATCCCTCTGAGAAGACCCTCAATACTGTGGGAGTTTGCAATGAAGATGAAAATTCAAAGGTCACTTCCAACTGGAACAAAGAAAAAGAGGATGTGATTTGTCAGAAAAAAACCCTACCTTTTTCTACAGAGTCGTGCAAAAACATTACCGAAGTTTGTTAAAATGTCATGAACTGCCAAAAGGAGGTGGGACTTCTTGCTAATTGAACCAAATCATGAAAGGGGTCAGTGAGGGACCAGCCTCAAGATTGTCCACTGCCCATGTCTCATACTCTGTAAGGCCATACTGAGCAACAGGAGCCACTTCATTATGTCAGGGGCTGTTAACCAGCTATTAGCCACGTTAGGCAGAAGGGCAGAGGGTCTCCGTTTCTTCAGGGAGGACAGACCAATAAAACAAAGCCTCATTGTGCCGGTGCCTAGTAGTCCTGTGTTGTGTGATGGAGCACTTTCAATGCCAAGCTACTAGCTAAGGATCAGATTGCATAACAGAAAATCCCTTTGGGGAGAGAGCCTGTACAAAGCAATGGCATTGTGAGACAAAGAATAAGGGCTCCTATCGAAACGGGCACCTCTCATGTTCTTGTTGGCATTCATGTACAGCACCTCAGTGGAACCAGAGCCATGTGTTCTGAATTGCTTTCTCGACTCTGAATTACACAAGATTCAGGGTTCTGTGCATTGTCTGAGAAATTAGTGACAAAACCAAGCGTCTGCAGATGCAAGAGGTCCCTCTTTACAAAGATCCTACCCAGCGATGCTTCCCTGAGGGCAGATGCAATCGAGCAGGGGAGTTCCAGTCCCATGCTTCTGGCCAGCACTTTGCCAGGGTGCTGTCTCGGCCAGCACCTCCCTGGGGTCTGGGGGCTGCAGAGGCTTACCAGGTGGATGAGCAGGGCAGGAATTCACCCCAGGCAGGGAGCAGGGCAGCTGGGGACAGCTGGGATCAACCAAGAGTCCAGGTCATCAGGCACTCCTGTGGTGGTGAGGTAGGTCCAAGGTCAAGCCAGAAAGTCAGTCCATTGGTCTATGGTTCAAGAGGGTCCATGGCTGGACACAGCTGTGGTGGCACTGGAGACCAGCACACCAGCATCACAGCTCAGACGAAGGTCTAAAGGTTTGGGCCAAAATGGGATACATGGATAGAGTTTTGGTCCCTGGTGAGGCTCGGCAGGGCCAGTGAAGCTATTAGTGCACCCACAATCCTGAGGCACTCAGTCAGGAAACCTTGCTTACTCAGCTGTTTTTAAGGATCCTGGGCTTTTCCTGTCATCTTCATGCCTTTCCTGTGTTTCCAGGACTTCTGTGATCTTTCTTGCCATCCCTGTAGGCACACAGAGGCACAACTGAGGTTATCATCTCCTGCGCTGTCGTCTTGCATCAATGTCCCCTTGAGCATTCCTACTCCATCTCCACTGTGACTTCAGCAGGGGCAGGGGTCCCTCCTATTCCAGATGAGCTGATGGCTTTTTTATGTTTATCATGAATGGGAACCAGCTGACATGCTCATAAAATTTAACCCAATCCAGAAAAACATTAGCAGGGACCAGGCAGTCTCAGGCACAGCCTTAGTTGTATTTGCTTAACATCAAGCCCCTCAGGTACTAATAAACAGTAACATTTCAAGGGTGAGGTTTCAGTGGCGAGTTTGTGCACATAAAATGAAAGGATACTCACTCTGCAAGGGGTCTGGTAATCTGGAATGTCTTTGTTTTTACCTGGGAAATCTGACCCCCCGGCTTCATACTTGGCAGGGCTGGGCCGCAGGTGCTGCTGCCAGCAGCGTGCATGGTGCCTCTTGAGCGATTCCCAGTGACATGATCAGGCAGGTCAATAAATAAGGCTGATGTATTATAATTGAATAGTTTCACGGACCGGTTATGTTCTTGTTTGCCGATGGATTGCTAGGGTAGAGATTCACAACTTGCCTTATTAAAAATATTGGCGGCTGTTTGCCACCACTGCCATAACTCAGAAGGAAACTGCCCCAGCTGGACCTTCTTCTTTCTAGCAAAGCCACTCATCTGTGTGTTTGATCTACGGACAGTTATATTGTAATAGCATGCAGGATCTGATAAGCAGGGTAGACAATAAGAAACACCACCGTGTTTCTGTGGTGTTGACAGAAACACGGTCCATCCACCAAAACCTGCACTGTGCTTAGTGAGGATTCGGAGAGCCTGTTCCTCAGTGATCACACCCTGCTTCTATCTCCCACCCACCCTCACCCACAGTTCTGTTTCACTCCTGCCTCCTTCCCACAAGACACCACAGTTTCTGCAACTATTGACTTTTATGACTCAAATGCTTTTCCAAATGCAAAGCCAGGTTGCAGAAGAACTGGAGAGGCAACCACAGGCAATGTTCTGGTTTCTTCCAGAGACACCTTCTAATGCAGCCCTCAGAAGAAGGAGAGCTATACCCTTAAAGCAGAAGGGTTGTAAGGTAACTATGAAATTTCTTGGTCTTTTAGGAAAGCTGTACATCATCCATTAATGAAATTTGGTACAAATCCTCAAGTTACTCTCTGACTATGCCTGAGTGACCAGGGAGTACCAGTTTTTAAAAAGTAACATATTTGGGAGCCTCCCTTCCTATTGGAATTGGGGTATATTGATCACTTAACTAGGAGTTATGAGTCTAAATGCCATTTAGAATCACAGAATGGTTTGGGCTGGAAGGATCATCTTAAAGATCATCTAGTTCCAACCCCCCTGCCACAGGCAGGGACACCCTCCACTAGACCAGGTTGCTCAAAGCCCCACCCAGCCTGGCCTTGAACACTTCCAGGGATGGGGCATCCACAGCTTCTCTGGGCAACCTGTTCCATGAAGAAATTTAGAGCCTAGTCCTTAACTGCTTATTCTTAGGTGATGGCCTGCCCACAGGGATGCATGGCATGGGTTTGCCACTACATTTATTTATCCTGGAGCTGGGTATGAAGGTGATGAGCAGGATTCTGTGCAAGACAGACATGCCTCCCGCATCATCCAGGCTGTTACATCAAACCATGGTTCATCTCTCTGGACCTCCGTAGCCCTTGTTAAGGCTTTGTTCCAGATCGTAAGAATGTTTCTAAGAGTAGACCTAAATCCAGCAAAAAATTATTTTAACATATTAACAACTGCCACAGCTGATTTGTGTTGCACTAGTGAGCCAAGAAGCATCCATGCCAAGAACGGCAATATTTGTACAAGGCTTTGTTGAAATAGTACATTAGAAGTCATCCCTGGCTGCCAAAAATGTACAAAGTTAGGAAAAGATGCAGCAGATAGGCAGAAAAGCAGAGAGGAGAACAAGCCTAAGGAAGTGATGAAACAAATATTTGTCAGTCTGGTAGGTCTCACACAAACTCATGGAGGCAACGTGGCAAAAGGAGAGTTTTAAGGGAGGACCTTAGAAAGATTATGAGGCAGCACTGCAGATGTTTGCAGAGCTTCTCCTGAGTGTTGGGGACAGAATGAGACAGAGCGTGGAGGCATGCATTCAGAAAGCCAGCAGGATGCAATGGACATTGACACAATGGCCTGGTCAAAGTCAGGAGTCGGCTTCTCAGCCCTGAAGGCCATGGCAGGCAGGATGAGGATAAGCCATGCTTCTGCCCCCATCCCCAGTCACGCACTCAGGGAAAGGTACCTGTAGAGCATTGCAAACACTGTCAACAACCAGAAAGCCCCCCTTCTTTTTGACCTGCCATGAGTCAAATATAACTGTAAAGCTGAAATGGAAACAGATGGACAGATAACTGCTGAGGAAAAGGACTTCATAAAAACGGTGTAAACAGACATGCAGTTTTCCAGTGCTTTTCAAAGAGCTTTTTCTCTGGTTACAATTCAGTAAGAAGATACTGGAGGTATCTGATGTTAGTAAAGAATTATTCACAATATGAGAGTGAAGTCTTATTCCCCCACTTATCCTTTGGCTTGTTTGTACTTACTTTTATAGATGTGTCTTACCACCACGTTTGTATTCTCTAACATTCCACAACCACTTCTTCCTTCAGTTGCACTTTTTTATATCAGCATAACCACTTTTCTCATGATCTCTTGGTGTTTGTTCTCTGCTTTTTTGAGATTAAAAAAGGACTTGAACTTGCAGTCCCACCAATTGCTACTTAAATATTTACCAGTACCTACTTGTAAATTCCTGAAAGTTTTACTGAGTTTTGCATAATTGTTCTGATGATTATCTCTATTGTCCTTTATAACGGAAAACTTGTGACAGTCATCACTATTCTGCATTCCTCCAGCTCCAGAAACAACCCTAAAGTCAGACCCCAGCGATGCCTGGATTTGACCCTGCTAGCCTGGGTATTAGTGTCTTTGTCAGATGTCCAAATTAAAGCATAGCCCAGACCATTAGAAGTGCAAGTGGAAGAGAACTAGAGTCACAAGGAAGACACAACCTTACCTTGTTACACTAGGGACACCACGTGCAGTACGTATTTCCAGCCTTCTCTCAGAAACAGAAGAGATCTGCCTGACATTGCCAGGGTCTGTGCTCTCTCAGAGAAGGTGCTCTGTAGGGATGAGACTCAGGCAGGATGTTATCCTGAAAAAAGTTATGCTAAAGTTTAGGCACAGATGGATCTAGAAAAAAATGAAACTGTTCTGGCCCTTTTTTCTCTTCATTCTTCTGTTTATTAACCTTAAAAGACTATTGGAACGTGCAAGCAAAAAGATACCAAATTATCATTAAAACTTGTTTCTTCATGACTCTTTTGGACTAACTGATCTCTACCATCTGTGCAGTGCACAGATATTTTTAGCAATTGTAAACTATAGTGATGGGTCAGAAACATGCACTTTTGTACATTTCAGTCAGAATCTGAAATTGTGCCATTTGGGTCAACCACATTCAATGTGAGTATTCGTGATAAGTCACCTGCATCAACAATGTATTTTTCTTCTATTAAAAATCAAATTTTGTACTTTAAAGTACCAGAGTTCCCCTGTCTTTTTTTTTTTTTTTTTTCATTTCCTGCTCTATAATTATGATGACGGGCAGGGGCAATGTGGTAGGTCAGGAAGTTGGATGCTACAAGCTCTATCCCATTAATCGACTGTAAGTGGGTTGTATGAACTCACTGGGAAGTGTACATCCAAAGGCTCAAAAAGGAGCACACTCTCATCATTCTCTGTCTAGGTAATTGTATTTAGCTAACATTGCCTTAAATACAGGAGAGGGAACATTTCAAACGGTAGTATTTTAAAATGGCTTAGTCAGTTCATGTTTTTTTGACCTATTGATTATGCTTTATGTATAACCTACAAATATGCAAAAGGAGAAAACGCAGGATTGAAAAGAAGGTGACAGCAAGATCCTTCACCACATTTCAGTCCCTTTATGCCAAATCCCATACTGACAGCACAACAAAATGGGCAGCAGCAAATATTCCTTTGGTTAAAGCACTGCTGAAGGCAGTAGTAAACCCTGAACACTTGCACCAATACTGCCATAGGGGAATGCTAGGAAGGGGACCAGGAGCAAGACTGGCTCTCAGATATGTTTTGGTCATTTGGTTTAAGCTGCAACACCTTTGAAAAGTCCTGGAAGCTACCCAGTACCTGCCACTGATGGTGTACAATCAGGACAGTGCCCCCAGGCCTATGTCATTTATATCTTCTCTCCTAGAGATGCAGCACAGAATTTTACCTGCACATTTTGGAAACCACTGCTATACAATATTGATGAACAGCTGAATTATTTGTTACAAAGGATGAGAAAGGAAACAGTCCATCTGGGGCTGGGAGTCAGGATGGCTGGGTTATGTCCTGGCTCTGTCTTTAAAATGGCTGTTTAATTGCATAACTCTCTTAACATACATGCACATTGTCATGTCCATCTTTTAAATAATAATGGTCATCCGCTGAGAAGCTTATATAATTTCTAAGAAAGTCATTTAGATGCTCTGCTGACAGGAGCTACGAGCGTGCATTGCATTATTACAGGCCCATGTGGTCTGAGGCTATCTTCACTGAAATATCAAGCAACGATCTGATTGATTATTCTTACAACTTCTTGAGCTGAGCCATTACCCAGAGTTAGATGTCTTTGACGATTTCACAAGAAGCCTTGAAGCGGGTCCTTGGTCTCTCTTCACTTTCAAAGACAGACCTGTTTTCATGCCTAGAGGTTTACCACACAGCAAGTCACCATTTTGCTGCCCATGGGTCAAAGAACAGATCTCTGTGCTAGGCTCTTCTCAGGCCTTGTTCAAGCCTTGTCCTTGCCTTTTTTTTATCTCCATCTCTGTCACTTTGTTGCTGGGCTGCGAGAGGGTTATCGTTATTTCCATGGGTCAAACATATTTCTCTTCCAAAAGTGCTGCCTAGTAGATGCACAGCAGCTTTATGTGGGCCTTTCTTATAGTTATGATGTCCTGATTTTAATTTTCATTTGTAGAAACTCCTATTTTTTAAGTTCTCCAGCTTCAGTGAGCTGCAGCCTTATACACAGCATTTGTTTAATAGAGTAAAAGGACCTTTTTTTTCACTTGCAGTATTCCCACTGACTTCAGCAACGATGTCACTACAAACTGAGATCAAAATTTGCCCTGCACTTCATAGCGTCTTGACTTAGCTGCTAGCAGAGCCACCATTTTTCAAATAAATATTTACATTTGTGTTTTATTTGTGGTTGATTCTATGGGAAACAATTAAATGGGTTCTTCTCCCAACTAAATCTGAATGATTCATATTTGGGGCTCAAGAGTTCATTGTGCAAGTTTTACTTGCTTTGCTATATTTTTATTGCTGAATTTGTTATGTTGAAGAATCATGTGTGTCAGAAGTAGTCAGCAGGCAACTCAATTAGTCAGGAGTATACATTTCTGAACGTCACATGGATCATCTGGAAGAAAGCACGGCATCAGAAGAAAGCCAGCAGCATCAGAAAATGTTCTTCTAAACAACTGGGAACTTTCAGGACAGATAAAGGTTTTTCTTACTTAAAAATAACCTCCTAGATAATTGTTCTGCCCATATGTTGAAGGGCAGCTGCTTTGTCATTTCCTTATGTTTGTTTAGTTTATATGTCGGTATATGCAGTGTGTAGATAGATTATGGATTGTTTTCCTGACTTCAAAACTCTGAAGTTTCAAATAGAAGTTAAAAGAGAATATTGAAGTTGCTTTAAATGGGAAAGAGATACTACTGATATTGAACAGTACAGGCTTTCATGCTTCTGACTCCAAGTGAATGCAAAAATCATTAGACAAGCCACTCCTAATGTTGTGATTTTCTCGATGCTCACAGTGATCCCATGAAAGCAGAAAAGTAAACTGCACAATCTATTTATATGAATTTAGCTACAAGAAAGTGCAGTTCGGGGAACACGTGTACAATCTAGACACCTAACCCATAGTTCTCATGCCAAAATCTGGCTGAGGCAGCAGGAAAGTCCTGTGCAGAGAAATATAGCAGGTAGGGGGTGTGTGTGTGTGTGTTGTCTTTGTGCCTTCAATACATCAACTCTGTTTTCCCAGTTGCAGGTGCTTTTGCTTCCCTGAAATTTTTGTATTGAACTATTAATATTTGTTGATACATACCCTATTACAAAGTGTAACATTTTGTGTTTGCATTTATTTTATAAAATTCCTTATTTTTGGTACAAGAAACAAATTTTTAAATGGATATTCCATTGACCGTCTAAGCAATCAGGGCTTTAATTCTGCTTTCAGTGAGGTTTCAGTTTTCAACAGACACGAGAACACATCTACATTCATGTCTGCTTTTTATAATTAAACCAAAAAAGAGAGGAGCTGCCATTAATGTAATGCAGTTTTCCAAATCAATATTGTGGCTGATCTGCTGAAATACAATTTCAGAAAGGCAGAGCATATCACCGCTTTGGGGGAGGAAAGCACAGAGTACCTCCTGTTCCCTCACTGTCTGAAAACACAACATCTAAGCTCATGGACCTTAAAGAAGGGAGGCCAGGGGAGCTGGTAGAGATGCGCAGTTTTATAAAGCAGAGGACATCAGCTTACACCACTGTTGTGTCTGTGATGGTTCCCTGCAGAGGGAAGGTATTATCATCCTCCTCCTTGCTTCCTCCTTAGTTATTTTTGGCTCCAGACAAGTCCTTCATTCCTCTTTACCAAGAATGCTAGACTTCCGTCACCACCATAGGAAGAAAAACAGCAGCAAAACAATGTGCATTTCTGGGTGTGCTCCAAAGAATGAAGCTTTAGGATAGAAATTGTTGTGACATTTTCACAGAATAAATAGGATTTCTAATTTAGCAACTGTGTTTATGTCATAAAATCTTATTCTGGCAAAGATTTAACATACTTTGTAAATACATTTTCCAAGCTTTCCCGAAGTCAGCTCCTGCTACACGTATTTCATCTTGTCATTAGGGTATCTTGCAAAGTTCAAGAAGTAATATAAATGTTTCTGAAACAGTGAGGCTTGAAACTGCAAAGTAGAGTGTTGGAGAAACCCACAGGGTACTATATGCCATCAGAGGACCAAGTTCTACCACACCACAACATCACCCCTTTCTTGCTTATTAAAAAAAAAAAAAAAAAAAAAGGGAGAGATTGAAAACTGAGATAAAACAAAAAAGCCCAATCAAATACTTAGGTTAAAGTTAGTTTTTCAGAAAATATTTTGGACAAATGGAGCATCTTTTTCCACAAGAACGGAACCTCCAAACTCCGCAGAATTCATATCACAGAACCTACACTTTTGGACATTCTCAGCATCTTCTGGGTCCAGAAACCTTACCCGTGTCTGGGGTTCTTCTGAACAAGCATACATGTCTGCATTGTGGATGTTTTCATCTGAATTAGTCACCTAAGCTTTCTTCATAAGCAATCCCAGAAAGAGACCCTTCTAAAAAAGTGTCTAATCTTATCCCAAACTAGACATCTAATGGAGACCTAATAAATCAAGCCCATTACAGTGCCTTTCTGTCTGTTGATGGTAAAGATAGCCCCAGGTGCCTAGTTCAGATGGAGACGTTTGAATTGCAGGTGACTCAAGTTAGGTGAGATGAATTCTGCCCCATATGTCTTCTTGATTTCACAGGCTCACTTGGAAGCAGAGTCTGGAGTAGGCAGTGAAAATACTGAGACATTTTTGTTCTGTAAACCAGAAATTTTGGTGTTCCCCAGGCAGGTCTACTCACCATATGTCTTTACATTTGTTCTGTATCACAAAATTGACTTCTTGTTGCTTGGTTAAATACAACATTTTTAAGAAGGTAACATATGGTGGTATCACACCACTTCTCAGAACTGGGATGCTATGGAGAGCAATGGGGAATTCTGTTTAAAAATTGGTGTTAAGAGCTGTCCTCAAAAAAGCTCTGCTAAATGGGGAAAAGGAAAAGCTTTTTTTTTTACCAAAAGTACCTCTTCTTAAAACATTGATAAATCACTATGAGTTAGTTGTATCAGAAAATGCTTATGGCAGTTGTTGAGTATTGCACGGACGATTTGGTTCTGTGCATCTAAATGCCTGAAAATTCTTTACACATAGACAGATGTTTAAGATGCAAATACATTAGAGCTGAACCTGTCAGGTCTAAAAAAAATCTTCTTTGCTTGCTGTTTTCTCCATCTTTCAAGTAACATTCATTTCATTATTATTTTTATGTTCCAGGGTAAGGAGTAAATAATGTAATGGCAACCAGCTGTCTCACTGGCACCAATCTCCCTGCCCCCTGAGGCTTCGATACAGCCCGTGGGTGTCCCACGCTGTGAGAGACAGCAGAAGAGAGATCAGAGGCAGGAGAGAGTATCAGGAGGAAAAATGTCTCTCTGGTTCAGATTCAGCACTCTTTGGGCCAAATTCTTGCCCTCAGGGTACAGAAGGTGGGTCTCCAGACCTGTGGTGCTGCCCAAGGGCAATTCACGTGTAGGGCAGTGGCAACAATGAGGACTGCATCTACACAGCTCTGGAAGGATGGGGCTATTTTACAGAAGCTTTCGGAGTGTCACCGTTTCCCTCTGGACTAGGTCACACTGCACCACGTCTGGGGGTAATGGGGTAGGAAATATCAACAAAGCTGCTTGCTCCTGTGGTGTAATATTTCCTGCATCCTAATACTTCAGATAACTAGTGTCATCTTCAGAGCCTTCCACCCACTGCCTTAACCTCCCTACATCTGAGCTGAGGAAGCCTCAGACGCAGGATTCTCTGTCTGCACCGATCACGCCAGACCTTGGGTTCAGAGTACCCAATCTTGTTTCACACGAGCGCCCAAAGCTCTGCTGGCATGCCTGCATCGCCGCTGAATCACCGGCGTGTCTTAGTCAGCCTGCTTAAAATGGCACAGCTCTGAATTGTCTGGTTGCCTCCTCCAAACTGCATCTGACCTTCTGCCAATCCCGCTTGCTCGTTTCTAGCTACTGGCCTCATCTCTGAATTTGCACCCCTACACTCCTTGAGACATCTCTGCTCCGAAGGCCACGCGACCGTCTGTAGCCCCTTCCTCTGGTGAGGTACCAGGGCTTTCCTCCATTTGCACTATCAGACCATACACCCTTCAGGGCAAGGGCTTCTGACGTGTTAGGGGCTGACCTCTTCCTGTACCGCATCATGTACATTTACAGCACTATCAATTATTTAAAATAGCTCTGCCTTCAGTTCAGCCACACGCTGAGTTAAGCTCCATAGCCTTTGGGTAGCTTGCAGCAATTTTATTTTTCTTCCTCAACGTTTCACAAATCACTTGCTGCTCTGTAGCACTTGTTACTATTTGCTAAGGGAGATGATATGGTGTATTATCACTTGAGATAAGTGGTTTTGTGGAGATAGTGTTAGCTTTCTTCCCCAAAAACCAGCTATGCCTGCATAGGAATGGAAGCCCAGACCCTACCCCCACCGGGGCCTTGACTTCATTAGCACTTTCATTTAGCTCAGACAAGTAATTATTAATATCAACATCCAATTCTAGCAAATCTAGCTGGATGTGCCACAAGGTGACAAGATGTAATAAACATAAAACAATATAGACTTAAAAGAAGGGAAAATGTTCCTTTCAGTTAAGAAGGGACAGACAAGACAGTAACAGCTACTAACGGTGATGCACATAAGTACTTTCATATTTTTTGACGTTATCTTGTTCCCATACACTAAATTAATTTTTTAATGCTTTGTCTTTGAAGTGTTGGGGACAATTTTAATTATTTACTCAGGTTAATGAAGAAATTAAGCTCTGCCTCCTGAAATATAAATACCAGGATGTTAGATGACACAAATCCTATTTTTATTTAGCTCAGGGATAGCTGGAGGCAAATGCACAGGACATGGGGCACTTCTCTGGTAGGCTGCTGCAATCAACTCCAGCCCCACATCCACCCCATAGGTTCCCACACCTCCAGGTCTACTTACAGTCTCAGGAACCTCACCTTCCCTGGCAGCCATTCATCTCAATGGCTGAAGCCTGTCAGGGCACATCCCTTTTGCTTTTCCACTGCCTCCTTACCTCCTCCAGTGTAGGGCTGTCCATGCCCCCTGGAAGGTGAAGCCTCCCCTCCCCAAGGTCTGCCAGGGACCAGAGCACCCCTCCCCATTTTCCCTCCTGTGTATGCTCAGGGCTAAACCAGGAACCACAGGGTCAGGGCACCCAATGACACGGCAAAAGCCAGGCAGGATGAGAGGGACCTTTCTTGCACTGTGCACTGTGTGTCTGTGTATACGTGTGTGGTAATGTCCAGGAAAAGGAATCTGGGAGCAAGACTTTTACCAAGGGACCATGATATCAAATGACTCATGGTATAGTCATGAAGAATCCAAAATAACTGTTGTTCCTGTCTTTCTCTCTTCACTCAGGCCTGGACCTCCAAATAATTGCGCTTTTTTTAGCCACTGTGCCATGGGCATTAGGCCCTAAAACTATTGAGCCTTATCACAGAAGACACAACCCCACTCCGTCTTTTCAGATAAGCCCCCAAATCAAGATGTAGGATGACTTGCTTAGGCTATTCAGACAGCACACTTGGTTAGTACAATACATGGCAATCCACCTTTTAATGGGAAAATTCAAGGGAAAAGAAACTATTACCTGAACCACTTCCCATGGCCTGCAAGTCTGTGCCCAGCCTCCAGCAGTCTCAAAGCCACTACAGGATCAAGTCTATTGGCCAGCTGGCTTTGAAGACAGTCCAAGGATGTCTGCAAAGACCTTTCTTACAGGAATGTCTGTGCTGAACATGATCAGCTATAGCTCAGTCCCAAGTCCCAAACCAGCTAGTCTCAAGGACAGGCAGAAGGGACAAAATCCTAAAGCATAGTTCTTAAATTTTGCTTACATGTCAAAACCTCTATGTTTGGCAAATTCACACCAGGAATTGCAGAAAAGAGCCTCTCTCTCTCTTTGAGCCTTTCTCCCAGGATGTAGCAAAGCTAAGGCGGCTCAGGGCAGGGCTCCCTGTGGTATGGGTGACTAACATCAACTGTGATGCTACCTGGCTGCATCCTCAAAAGGGGTATGGAGGAAAGAGGAAGAGGCTAAGAAATTAGAGGACTAAGCTAGCTACTTGAATGGTGCTCCTCAGGTCTTCCCTTTTTCTTTAGGCCTTTGGCCAGAAGGGGCCCTTTATGCCGTATGTGAAAGGGTGTCATCATTAGAAGTGTTTTCAGACATCTGACCAAGAAAAACACCCTTCTTACTGCAGTTGAAGCCCATTTTTCCTTGTCTAACTGACGTACTTTACACTTATCTTCTTAAAATATCTTTTTTTTCCCCCATATCTCCAATATCTCAAGGTTATTTTTAAATTCTCATCCTCTCCCCAAGTGTACTAACAGTCTGTCCTCAAATGGTGTTTTCTGCAAATTTACTAAGCTGTTTCATCATCCAAGATACTGTTAACATCCTGACATACCAGACCCAGAGAGGCCCCTGTCCAAACCTCCTGCATGCCTCCGTACAGCCTGTTTGTGAACTATCGATTACCTTTTTCCAGACACAGCTATGCAATGAACTTGGTTAATCATGACGTGCATTGCATGTCATGTCCCCAGTAACTTCACCATCAGTCTGGGGAGGTGACTCAAGTAAAGACTCATCACCAACCTTCTGGGTCACTTCCCCTTCCTCACAAACTCATCATGCTTTTGCTGCTTTCCACACTTCCTCACACCTATCACCTCCCTGAAAGAGTCATCACAACAACAGGAGGACAGTTATTGCCACTGTCACTCAGAGGAGCAGATACCAGAAAGTGGAGCCACACATGGAAGACCCTACAGCACCTGGCAGTGGAACTCAGACAAGTTCTCAGTCCTACATTTTGTCTATGGAAAAACCTGGAAGTCCTGGAGAAGGAATTAAGAAAGGAGAAAACTTTTACACTTTCACTCCAGGAATCTGGCTCTGGGACCCTATGGTGAAACACCCAAAAGAAGGACTTGAGCAAAGCCAGACCAGAGACTGCAAATGCTGAATGAGGAAAAAAATAACACTGAATTTTTTCCTTGGCCACAAAGCATATTAAAAAGCCACACAAGCACAGCAGAAATAAGGCCTCTAAAGGCAGCACTATGAAACTGTACCCTTCGTTTGACCCATGGCTCAGAGTTTAGGCAGCCTGGAGCTAGAAGTGCATGGCGTTCTTGTCCAGGTTTTAAGTAATCATCATGGTGCATTTGCCATTTTTCCTATGGCTGACCAAAAAGATCCAGTCGAAACTGCCCACAACATTTTTAAATTGTTGTTAATTCTTTATTCGGTGAAGTGAAGGTTTTACTCATAGTCCCGTAGCACCAAAAAGGGAAGCATTAGAGGAAGAGCAAAGAAGTATAAGCTTATGATTTATGTAGATGTCTTGTCCTCTACGTATTCCTCAAATCTCTTTTGCTTGCCTATTATGCATAGACTGGTTTGTTACTGGCCTCCTAGAAGAGGTACATTTCAATGAGGAATTTGAGCAAAGGAAACAATGGCCTTAGTGACTCCTTATGGCAATAACTGCAATAATCTTATCAGAAGAGAAAATATACAGATGTATAACTTGATTAATATTCTGCAATGTACCGTATAGCTTCTAGAATGACTTCTTGTGTGAATAGCTGAGCATCCTCTAATGTTCAGAGGGGTTTTGTGCTAAAAGCAGTGTGCAAGACAGATAGCATGACCTTGCAGAGCACAATCCAGTTACAGGGCATACTGCTGTGAAATGCATGCAATATCTATCAACAGGCACATGAGCAAACCTGTCCCATATGGGTAAAGTTGTATGCCTAAGGCATTTGCTGGGTATAGCCCCACAGCTGCAGCCACTGTGGAAGTTGGTTTATAGCCTGTCTTTCCAACATAATTAATAGGCTTTTCCAACAACTACAAACACTGTGTCTTTGCTGTCAAATTTGGGATAACAAAATAATGCTTCTCTGAGGCAGTATGTGAGGATAATCGTGTGTTGGGAGTGCTTTCCGCAAGCACAAATTCATTCTTTCTAATGATTAGGGACCCCTTCAGAAACAACTGGTTTTCAGGGACTCCAAAAACCAGACAATTGCATCCCTCATACCAGAACATACTCTTCAGATATATTTCTTTTTTTGTATGAATGTTCCTCTTCAGGCAAGAGGATTTTACAACGGATATGCACACCCAGACTAGCGTTAAGCTAGTTAGCAAGCATAACAAAAAGTGGTGGCACAGGCAAGCAACTACCATGTGTGCCCAGGCTGCTTGCACTCGTCGCTAGCCCGTGCTGTCGTATCTTTACTGCTGCTGTTACAGCACGAAGTATATTAAAATCAACACAGGTAGCTCGTAGGTATGTCAAATCTGCCTTGAGCAAATATTTATAGTCCGTGTAGACATATCCAGTTCAAAAGCCAAAAAAAAAAGTGGAACAAGTGTCTATAAAGATGCACTTTTCCTACTCTTTTTTTCTTTTTTGCATATTAGCAAAATAAGCTTCCTTTGTGGAAGTTCTTATTATAGTCTTACTTAGAATAGACTGGCAAGCGACGGGCTGAGTCATATTGGGTTTGATCTCCCTTATATGGCAGCAAACCAGGAGTCACTCTGCTGAAGTTCGTTGGAATAAAACTAGGCTAAATGGCATCAGGATCAGGCTCATGAACTTGTGCAAGGGTGTTATAGGTGTTGGTGGTGATTCCTGTGTTTTGGAGTTCACTCTCACCTAATTCATCGCCATCACAGTGGCAATAATAGTTCTTGGAATTGAACAAGAGTCCAAATCCACACGGAAGAGTACACAGCAAAATGATCTACAGCCTGGGAAACAGGTTTTGTTTTAGCATATGATGTATGAGAGTCTCTCAAACACACACTTGGTACTTGCATCCCATAATGGTAATGGGACTATAAGCATAAGTAAGGGTTACAAGATAATCCCTCACATAATTTTACTAATGCCTTACACTCGTTTTTTTCCGACCCTCTAGGCTGTCATATAACTAAGTATTAAAAACTACCGGGGGATTCCATGTGATTTAGCTCTAAAAGCTGATTCATGAATCTTGTGATCTGACTAGCTTAAAAGGCCGGTTGTTCCCTGACATGTAAGCAATATTATAGCAACATTAAACAGCAAATCATCTCCTCTTCAGACAATTCCCGAGCATTTATTATTGCTCGATTGCTGTAAGTTTTGCTAGCAAGGACTGTACAAACTACTTTCCATGGTATATTCATTTCCAACTATTTTTATTGTGGTCTCTGCTGTTCTTCTTCATTATTTTTATCCTCTATGGGCTGTACACCACTTTGCTGAATCCAATGTCTTTTTCTTAAAAGCCAGTTTTCCTTGCTAAGTTGTTAATTTTTTTTCTGCTGGCTTTGATGTCTTTCTTTAGTTTCCCAGTGCATCTTCAGAGCTCCATTTCAGGCTTTTATTTCTGTTGATGACTACTCTTTAATTTACTATTACATACACCAGCAATTTACAACTGTCTGATTTCTTTAATTTGAATTTTTCACACAATAATAAGTAAGATGCTAAGTCGATGTAGCACTATCAACCTAAGGTGGAAAAAAAAAAAAAAAAAGGAATGAACCAAACATCTTCAGTTGCTTTACAATTCTAAGTCTTCGTGGCATTTTTGTTCTTCTAATCTAAAGGAAAGGACAAAGATATGCAAATAACAAACAACAGAAGTAACCCTGAAGGAAAGTCCAGTGTATTTGAAAACATAATTGAGTTTAGCAATGAAGCTAATATATTTTCACTTTTTTTTCAAAAGGTATTCTAAATTTCAAGCAAAAATGCCCAAGGCCATTTGAATCTCGCTTTCAGGAATTGTTTGAAGGTGAAATGCTCTATTGGGGTAAAATTCAGTGCTTGCACAGAGCCAGTGTTACACCCTTCATGGGGGTCACAGAATGGGGATAAAGCACAGGGGAGAAGGAGGAGCAAAAAGTAGAGGACGGACCAGGAGAAAACAAGGCTTACAGAATTATCCTGTGGCTTCTTAGGTGCCCCACAGAATACAGTCTACATCCCACTGTTCCCCATTTATCTCACTACAGAGCACAAAAGTATTTCTCTGCACTTTTGTAATTCCTCTGTGATTCTCACCTTTAAGACCTCACCCTCCTGAAGTTAAACTCCTTGTAAAGCTCTGACCTACAGAATCATTCTGCTTGGATCATAAGGAACAGGCTTATATTTTATGTTGATGTAAACTATAAAGGCAGCATTTTCTGTATGTGGAGAATTTAGGGTGCCTAAATTCACAGCGAGAAAACCTGAACATAATTCTAAAGGAAAAAAAATGTCAGAGCCCGTTCTCCTTGTCATGTTCATAAAATCATCATTTCTGTGCAATTCTTTTCAAGTTCAAAGCACTGGGGTTTTTAGTAAATGAGACAAGGGGTAAATGGTGAAAAGAGTTTCCCTGAGGAAAACTATTCCCCAGTTCTTTAAAAAGTTTCAACATATTGAAACCTTAAGGAGATGAAAGCATTTTCCATTACATTTGTGCTATTCTTCTTTTTTTTTTTTTTTTTTTTAATTATGTTTACAGAACGTCACAAGAAAGAAAGGAACTGATCATTCAGACCCATAAACCAGCTCCTCATTGTCTGACACCAATCTCTTCTCACAAGGTTTTGAATGTTTCCCACCATTTTCAGCAGTGTGGCAAGGTACCTCTTGCTGTCCTGCACTGGGCCCTCATTCAGCTGTTTCAGGGCTTTGGGGGTGTTTTGTGCATGGTGCTTTGATTATAGAAGAAAATTCAGCACAGAAAAATTGCTGAGAAGAGTAGTTTCGGTTATGTCCCAGAATTTTTTTTCATATATTTCCATCTGAAATACCCTGGAAATCATTATATATATAGCAATAGACTCACAAATATCAGGCTGGAAGGGACCTGAGCAGGCCCTCTGGTCCATACCATTACCTGCAGTAGGATAGACCATACCTATCCCACTTCTCACAGATGCTTCTCCAACTTCCTCTTAAAGATCTCTAGAACTTAGACATCTGCTTCCTAGGTCATATACTCTAGTCCTTCACTATCCTTACCATTAAAAACCTCCACTAATAACCCAAACTGCATGTTGCACTCACATTATCCCCTTTAGCACATATTTTTTCTGGTCTTATCCAACATGAACACAGAGGTCAGACAATTTCCTGTCCTCTCCCTGTCAGGCTTCAATGTGTCTGAAAAAACACGTTTGAAGGCTGACATCATGTCACTCCTCTCTCTTCATTTCTCCACAGAAAGTAACCTTGCTTCCTCCTGCCTTTCCTCAGCTTCTGTGCCCTCATGATTATTACTCAAGCTCTGACCGTTCTTGACGCTTTCCTCATGAAACCCTGCCATTAGTCTAAAAAGGGATTCTGTATGGATGAGGAAAAGATCCCACCTTTGTCAGACCCTGTCTCTGCAACTCAGTATGGTATATCAATATGGAAAACCTTCATCAGCCACAGTAAAAACAAATAACATCTAAGGGTCTATTAAGCTCAGCTTTCAGGAAATTGCAATTTGGCCTCATTGTGTCATTTCCAAGCATTAATAGGCATTAAGGCTAGTAGCACACACACTAGGATAAGTGAATATGCATCCAGAGGGAAGGAAAGTTATAGGTGCTCTTGGATCCAGATGTGGAGCTCCCCTAACTGCCATGGGAGGACCTCCACCACAGCATCCCACTACTACAGGTCATTTGCCTTCCTCACGCATGAAAAAAAGAGATGCAGAAAATCTGTGATGAGAGGGAGAAAGCGCTGACCTGCGGTAACTTGATCAGTGTTGGTACAAAATGATGCTTGGAGAGCAGGATCTTATCTTCGCTCTTTCCTTCTTTTACAAAACTCAATCCAGTTCACACTCAATTAGTATAAAGTTTGCTGGAGACTAACTTTCAGAGTTAATCTCCAGAGATACTGGTCAGTAGCTTTAATAACAAGAAGTCCTGTGCTGTGTAGCTGCTCAGGGCTTCTCTCGTGTAGTATTTAGGATTCCATTCAAGAGCAGTTCCCCTTTGTCTGCTGCCTTCATAAATAATGGATACATCTTGCATTAGAAATTAGCAAAGATTGTTAAGCTGCCTTTTTTGCATGTGTAAGATTTGGTAGCTTTTGAAATATTGATATAGTTGGGCAATTTGGTGCACCTATTATATTTTTAAGTGAGAATTAAAAAAAAAAAAGCAGCGAACAGAAAAAATATGGTAAAGGTAAAAAAGCAGACCTTTCACACTCAAAACCAGCAGAAAACATGATCCTTCCATTTTTAAGTCTATGGAAAAATAGTTGCATTATTAACTTTTGTAATATTCTTTTAAGAAGACTCTACAGAGATTGCTGGAGGTTTCAAAGCAATTACAGTAGGAGGTCGCGAAAAGCCTTCAGGAAATGCTGCCAAGGTACTGCACCATCTAAAAGGAAGAACACAGTGCTGGAAACTTTTCAAATCCGATTGAGAACAGAAGAAGGAAGACAAATTTTCCAAGTCCTCTTTACTCATTTCACTGATTTTATTTTTAATGTAACACTTTACAATTATATCTGTTATCTGAAAACACTTTTCATGTTTAACCTTGGTATTCCTTTTTGGAAAAAACACAGATAATTCACTGCATGTGTTGGTAGGATTTATCAAGACCGGTGACTTCTGTTTTTTCTTTTGCGTACATGCTACCAAGTTTAACTGTCTAAGCTGTGACATTGTACTCGTTGTCGCGGTTCTTTGTATGCAACCAAGTCCTATTTCCAGCTTTCTGGCCCATCCCTTCCGCATATCCCACAGACAGGGCTCTTAAGTGCAGCTTATTACAGGGATGAGTTAACTGGTAATTTCATTGTGCTCCGTGGCTAGGATCCTGAAATGCAGGCTGCCTAGCCAAAAAAGGGTGGACAAAAACTGAAGGACTGCATTAAATAACCATAAAAGTTACAGGCTCTGATAATACATACAGTTATGGCAAAATCATTGCTTTCATGCTGTGGCCAACTTGCCATTATCCAGAGCTATGGGAGAGGAGGAGAGGAATAAAGGTCTGAAATAACCCAGCTAATGGAAAATTGCAGGCAATATGGCACTGAGCATGTTGGTGCCAAGGCATTTGAATGGTTTGCTGCACAGTCAGCCAGGTTGGCTGGTGCCACATTAGTGCTAATATGCCCTTCTGCAGCATGTCGATTCCTTCAGGACCACACAAATGTGGCATTTTGTCTATAGGAATGCTCAGAGCTGGCTGAGGAGCACCGTGAAGCGCAGGAGCACTTAGGGCTCTGCAGGATTTAGCTCAGGTCCAGCTAGACTCAGAACCTCAAGCTCAGCGCCAGACTTGCTAAACTGAGGCTGGCTTTGTGCAAAGCCACCTTGAACTATGGGGTGCTTGGACACCCAAGATGCCTCTGTGCAAAGCAAGCTTCAGTCTCGCGGGATTAAATAGTTCGATCTTCAGTGTACGAAATTGGCTGAGTTTCCTCAGAGACAAACTTATTCTAGACATGGTATGGCTGTCTATGCAACATTGTCAAAACTGCTGAGCCTGGCCAGATCCACAGTGTCTGTAATCATAATATAATTTAGCCTGAAAATACGGATCACTGAAAATGGACTGCTTTAAGAACAGATCATCTGAGACACACAAGAGAGAGGAGGGAGAGACTTATTCAAAGTCTCGTTGCACATCAGTTAGAAGCCCACAGCTGCTAACTATCTCAACCGTTCCCTGAACGTCAGGTCTTAGTCCAGGCTACTTAGCGAAAACAAGGCTGGAGTCCCTGGGGAGTCCCTTCCCCAACCGCAGGGACCAGCTGGGTGAGGAGCTGCTAACTTTTGAAATGGAAACTGCAAAACAGATTGTTCAGCAGACACAGAGAGTAAATAACAAGACTGAGGTAGCGGGGACTGAAAGATTCAGCTTTTGTAACTGGACAGGGATACCACAAAATCAGTCAAGAAAACAAAGCTATTTGGAAGTTGGAAGGCAGGGGACAGGTACTCTATACCCAAATGAACTATCTAAGGCATGACTGAGTGGAATTACGTGAGCTTTTTTAAATTACACGTTTAGCAGCACTGGGGATGTGAAGAGAGCGAGAGAGTCTGACCACATTGTTTTCTTTTGACTCCAAGGCAGACTGTTTGGACTGGAAGTGGATCAGAACTTGCAACAACTTCTTCACTCTTCTAAAATTCATCAAGTTACACACAATATATCCAAAAGTGGCTTAACCTCTCTGCACATCATAAATGTATTATGGAAGGAGAGTGGGAAAATGCATAGAGAAATTACAATATTTGGAACTTCCCTCTCTTTTAATTTTCCTCTTGGTGACCTCTAGTAACGTTCCTCTATGAGTTATCATTTGATTCCTCTCTTCCTCCAACTTTTCCTATGAAAAAATGTGAAATGACACACAGAAATCTTTAAAAACATAGAAACAGGGACACCAAATCAGGGAACATCAGCACAGCCCAGTATCCCATCTCTAACAGTGGGCAGCAGTAAATGTCTAGAAAAAAACTTAGGAACAGAACAAGTGCAAGATATTGTTCCCAGAATATCTATTGAGCACACAGCAATTTGTGGTTCAGAGGATTCCTGAACCAGACATGGTGATTTTGCATTTAATAGCCCCCAGTGGATCCCTCTTTCATTAAGTTGTCTAGTCACTCTGGAACCTGTACTAATTTTACTCATCTATAGCATTTTTTGGGAAGGGAAGAAAAGAAGGCTCTGGGGAGACCTGATTGTGGCCTTTCAATACTTAATGGGCCTGTAAGAAAAATGGGGACAAATGTTTTAGCAGGGTCTGTTGCGATAGGACAAGGGGTAATGCCTTTAAACTAAAAAAAGGGGGATTTAGTCTAGATATAAGGAAGAAATCTTTTATGACAAGGGTGGTGAAGCGCTAGAACAGGTTTCCCAGAGAGGTGGTAGATGCCCCATTCCTAGAAATGTTCAAGGTCAGGTTGGACAGGGCTCTGAACAACCTGTTCTAGTTGAAGACGTCCCTGCTCATTGCAGTGGGGTGGTTGGACTAGATGACCTTTAAAGATCTCTTCCAACCCAAACTGTGATTCTGTGATTCTGTGATCTTCATCATTCTGTCTTCCTCCATGTTGTTGCTTGAGGTTCTTGATTTTGATATTTGAAGGAGATAATTCAGGAAGTATTTCAAGAACTGACAAAGTAGGGTTGATCTTTGACTTTGAGGTGAAGAGATGAGATGTGATTCTCCTTCAGAAGATCACACAGATGTACCTCTACCTTTAAACAAACTAAAAACCTCACAAACGAGCACAGCAGTAGCGTATGTTTTTACACAATGAAAATACTTGAGTCTGGTTTCAGGTGTGAGCCTTTCGTCATGCAGCTGAATCCATTAGAAAAGTTCTCAAGAAGTAACCCAAACTTGGCTGCGTAGTGTAACTGTGCGGATGTGTTGTTCTTTGACAGCTGTCGAACTGAATTTATGCTGCAGTGTGGCTAGACAGACTCAATCCCATGGAGTTTCATAAGCAACATCTTCTGTTTTCCACCGTTCCTTCTTGCCACAGGAGACAGTTCCCTGTGCAATTCCGCATAACGTTCAAAGGAATTCACAACAGAAGCGTGAAGTCTATTGTACGCTGAGAAAAAACAGATCCTTTGTGCCATAAGGTAATGGAGCATACCTAAAATAATACAGCACAAGCATTAAACTCAGCAAGAAAAATTTTGTTCTGTTACCACCAGCTTATTGACAGAAAATGAAGCTGAAAAAGTTTGGCCAAGCATACTTCTGTATTTTCTTGGTTGTTGTGTTCCAACAAAGGCCTTCTCTTTTCCACACAACATAAATGTTCCTTGTTTGAATCTAGAGTTTATAACTTGAGAATTTGTTCCTAGGGAAATTGTTTTGTTGTTGTTACTCGTGCTACTAAGAAGAAGAAGAAAAAAAAGTGTTACTAAAGCATTTAGGATTCTGTATTAATACAGGCACAAAGAGGGGAAGCACTAAAGCAGTGAGATGACTTTGGACAGCTTGGCCAGCAATAGCCTGCTGGCATGCCCAGTTTGACCTGATACCTGCTTTTGCTGTTCAAGGAGGGTGAGATTTGCTTTCTGCTTCCCTCTGAGGACACCAAGGGCTCAGGATGAGTGGGACGGGGAACAGCAGTGGTAAAAGCAGGCTACGGTCCAGCAAGCTGGATTTTGCAAAGGAAAGCTGGGCAAGTAGACCACAGGGCTGCCACTCAACTGAGTGACTGCTTCTCAGCAAGGCAGTGTGTGGTGGGAGCTGCAAGCAGCCACGGGGCCACAGCCGCCCGAGGGAGAACCAGAACCTCCCATGTCTCTGTTGCAATGAAGCCCACGCTGAAAGGAGTGAAAATGCCTTCAACTGCTGCACCCCCCAAGCATCCTACCTAGGATCTTGCATCCTCAGATTGAGTGGATAAAGATTTTGCTCTGAGAAACAGATGTAGCTTGTTCTTCAGCGACTACTGTGTCGTGCTGTGCTGTTTGCTGTAAACTTACATTCAAAACAGAGCTGGACTTTTGAACTGGAGGCCCCCAGGGAGGCAGAGCTATGTACTATTACTAAATTTAGATGCTTCTAAAGTGGAAAATGGTAAAATGTTTTGCAAACAGCAAACTTTTCAGGATGCTGTGCACAGGACATGTTCCACACAGCCTGGTTGCTATGAGCAGAACATTGGAAAATGGGCTATCATTAATCTCCTTCTGGAAAGACATATAGATTCCTGATCTGTTCAGAGATGACTTCAGATACATCCAGAATGAAAGGCCTGATTTTTCTTCCTGGTTCCAGTCACACAGAGAGTTTCACACTGGCACTTCTGCCTAGGAATCACTGTTTCCCAAGGAGTCATTTGAATCCTCTGCAGAAACAGATGAGTCTATGCAAAAGCCACCACATTTCCTGACAATATTTGGGAAGGGTGTTTTTACCCTATATTTGGCTTTTTTGAGAGAGAGAGATGCTTTATAGGTATCATCAAAATTGACAATCTACTATGTCAGATAACCATGATATTTATGTCCTTTATCACCTTCAGCTCAATTCAGAGTATTGAATTATACTTCAGATATCACTCACTTTTCTGTACAATCTTCAGTGTCATTGTTCCGACAGCAACATACAGCCACCTCCTTGAATAAGTTAATATTTCTTGATATTGGGATATAGTGTTAATTAGGATACTTTGAGCTACCTGGTCTAGTGAAAAGTGTCCCTGCCCATGGCAGGGGGGTTGGAACCAGTTGGTCTTTAAGGTCCATTCCAACCCAAACCATTCTGTGATTCTATGATTCTATACCTTGCTACTTTGTGTCTTGCCATAGCATATTTCCAAAGATCTGTAATCAGGCATTGGATTCCTTGACTCTTCTGAGAAAGCTCATCCACTGCACTGCCTCACAACCTCTGCTCCATGTAAGCTCCTTGATGTTCACTGGGACACAGTACAAGTACAGCTAGAGGTTAGCTTGGCTGGTAGAGGCAAATGTTCATCTGCAGAACCTTCCTGACAAGGACTGCAGTTGCTGCAAGTGATCTGTGTACTTCCATGGATATTCAAAACCGTAAGTCCCAAGTGGTTCTTGGGATCTACAAACTGGAACAGATAAAGAGGAACAGAAAAAGCCCAGAGCTATGCTTCCTCCTTTAGTTTTTATTCATTAACAATTGAG
Organism: Eurypyga helias; assembly: GCF_000690775.1. NCBI lineage: Eukaryota > Metazoa > Chordata > Aves > Eurypygiformes > Eurypygidae > Eurypyga > Eurypyga helias. Next base: position 14,671 of record NW_010240561.1, on the reverse strand, counting down.
AAACCAGATGCAGTGAAATAAAATGCGTATACTTAGACAAAAATGCTTTACTATTTAGGTAACAAAATTATTTAATAACGAGATAAAATCCTATAAAAATTAGCATTTTGCCTCTCTGATGTGGAAGATATGATGCAGACTGGTGGTTCAGAGTAAAACTAGGATAATACAGTTGCATGAATTAGGAGACAGTATAATTTGAGAGAAAATGTAATTCCATTGCAATATTATTTCTTGGTTTAAGTTGCACAGCAGGACAAGGGTTTCCTAAGACAAATTTGATAAGCACCTTGGAGTTTTTTTCTTTTTGTAGTTGCCTAGTTACAGAGTTTGTAAGCATTTATTACAAGGTTAACCCATTTGAGAGGTATCCTAAATATGTTAGGCCTGAAACTATAGCGTTGGCAAGGTACCAGAGATCCAAAGGTTTCTTACAGGAGACTCAGTTTCAGAATGAATCAGTTTCAGAAAAAAAAAATAGAGATTAAAATCATTTTTGGCATACAAAAATGTCTGGGCTAGACCCAGATGGATAGAGACCCAGTGTTTTTCCATGGGTTAGTCATTAGGCTTCTTTGTGATTCAATCCACTTGATATCTGTAATGTGCAAAACAAATGTGTGCTTCCTTCATATCCATAAAGAATTTTAAGATCTACAAATAAGAGAGTTGTATAACAGACCTAAGTACTATTATCCTCCATTGCTGTGTCTTAAGTTGATATATCTATATTATGTCAGTCAGAGATTTGCTCTCATTTTAGTAGTAGTTTATAGAGTTTTTGTGGTGTTTAAATCATTTTCAATATTTTCTGATTTCATGCTCTAGAATTTGCAAGGATTCATTTTCCTCAGGACTCTTGTCTAGAACCTAAATTGCCATGGTATCTGCTCCTTTCCTGTGTGGTTGCAAAGGTGATCTTGACACTGCAATGGCATCATCAACCAGTGCAGTACTGTCTTCCTGAGGCTGCAAAAAGTCTGAATTCAGCACAATAAGCTGCCTCTTCATATTCCAGGTGACCATGCATAGGCTGTGATTCTATGGCTAGGGTATAAAATTTGTCTAAGAAAATACAGTCAGACCTTTTTAAGATAAAATATTTCACCTTCTCCAACCTCTTCTCTCCAACAGCTTGTTTCCTCTTTTTCTGCCCTACCATGGTCTCTTTGCATCTGCCCTGTTTTCAACCTTCTAGGACCAAATTAATTGCATTAAGCGACTCCTCCTTCAACCGTCATGAAAGGAAGTAAGGTGTTAGAGATCCTGTCTGCAGCTCTTCAGGCAGAAAGCCATGCATGCAGGAGGCAGAACCAGGCAGCCCAACGACCAGCAGGGAAGCTGGGACCAGCCAAGTGCCAGCACGGAGCTGCTGAAGCCATCTGAAAGTGACCTCTTTCCTTTGAAAAAATGGAAGGGAAAAAAGGTGCTGAATAAACCTCAGCCGAGCCAAGACCCAAGGAGCCAAATGAGAGGTGCAATATAAAAACTCTTCCTCTGTCATAACCTTTGTTGAGAAAAGTCACCACTTCTCTTCACTGTCAACCTTAGCAACAGTCAGCTGTCAATTAGCTATCACTGATTATCCATCCTGCTTGTGGTAACTCCTAAAAGGGCCCTGCACAAGCCCAGGCCAGGTCTAGAAACAGTACGGGCCCCTTGCAGCAATGTCTGCCTGCCTAGTAGGCACAATGCTAGCTCAGTGTTTTTTTCTTACGGTATGTATGTGTAGCCTAATTTAGATATGTTTCATATTGCTCATTTTTTTTCTTCAAGACAAGTGTTCACCTCTGTCTGCCCTGCCTGCATTGTGATAGATAATTAGCAGCTGTGTGAACCATACTTATGGGATGAAGGTGGGCATGGAGAGCTGGGAGCAAAGATTAAGGCCCCATTCTTTCACCTTAGATACAGCATTTTGTTTCCAAAGAGCCCATGAGTGTTGCCATGGCACTTAGGGATTGTTTTTGTGCGTTGGGTTCCACTGTGTGGTGACTTACATAGAGCTTCTTTTAATTTCCTGGCATTTTCAGTGATGGGGCTAAACTATAAATTCTCAGATCCCTGAACTTTGCTCCTATTTTGTGGTTTGAGCTCGTTTTATTGACTGATAATGATTTTATAATAAGAGAATTGTTTCACTCATTAGCAGTGCAATGACTACTGGAGGTCTGTGACCAGCATACATTACTTAATCCAAGCTGGCCAGATACTTAAATCAACCATGCGTTTTAGCTGTTTCAAATGAAGACTGTTTTCGTTGAACTGCGTCCTATTAATTTTCACTGCCCTCTGACAGCTGCTGCATCAGAATTTCCTTTCTGCAATTAGCTATTGCAAATTTGAATATATGAACAGGTTTAAAATACGAAAAGTAGCTGACACTGGTGCTGTTTGCACTGCCAAAATGATTAGCCCAGCAGGAAAATGAGTGTAGAATGAGAATATGGGGGACCTTACAGAAGTGAACTCCTGTCATATGAAATATCAAAGGCCTCAGATCTGCACAGCAGTCACGCAGTGTGCAACTCCCCCAATGAGCCACGTAAAGCCGTGGCCCACCAACACCCCTCAGAAGCAGCTCCCACACACTCTCCTGGACCCCTCTGTCACAAAGTTAATGCTGCTGCCATGCATTCAGCAGTCCAGCTATACCGTAGGGTGCAACAATTCGTGCACCGACACATAATGCTGGTTGCAAAGAGTAAAGCCTTGAAGAAGTAAGACGAGCCATCAGAGCGCTCTCTGCCCGAGACACTTCCAGTAGACGTCACTTGCCATCCTCCAGCACCGCAAATGGGCAGCTTTTCCACTGGCAGTGACAGCTTGACCAGGCCTCAGGATTTCTTTCCACTACTCATTTCTGCCCCCACAAGACTCCCTCAGCAGGTCAGCAAAACTCCGTGGCCACTCTGTGATCAGCAGATCAAATGACCAACATGGACAAACAAGATCTTTTCTGGATTTCCCAACAATTCACTGCATCCCCCCCAACAACAGCTTCACCAGCACCAGCCATACACAGAACAGAGAAGCGAGAAAGCAAGGAGACAAAAAGAGCTGCAATTTAATTAAAGCCATCGCTGACAGCAAAGGAAACATCTGTGGAGCCACCACATCCACACTGACTGCAGAGAGCTGAGCATCCCCTGGTATTTCTGTGCTAACTACAGACAGAGCCTAAGAGACCTCCTCAGGCCGAGCACCTGATTTTGAGACGGTTACAGTCAGATTAAAAACCCCACCCAAAATATTTCTGGGTCTTTGGTGTGAAAGCACCACATCCTGACATCTTATTTGCTAACAATTTTTCAGGCGATCAGACACTTTATTTCTGATCATGCATCTATCTTGGTGTCCCCTCATTACCTACTCATTTTTTTGCCCTGTCCTTTCAAATTGTATTTTGACCTTTTCATTTGCTCTAGCTTCTGTGGTAGTTCTTTTCTCCTTTCTTTCGTGTTTCTTATCTTTTTGTTTTTATTTTTTCCCCTGGCTTCAGCTTTACATGTCCGTACTTTGTTTTCACATGCCACTGCCTCACGGGTTGTCACAGTAACACCTCGTTCATAATTAGGTCCTGTGCTCTTCGTCCTACCATTGGGTAACAACCTAATTGGCCTCTCAGTTCCCCCACTACAACCCCATGGCCAGGCCAAAGACAGCCTTGGTTGTCCCTTCCCCTTTGTGCTGATGTAGCCTCAGAGCCAGCCAGCTCCTCGCTTTGGTAGCTCATCAAAAATCTGCATTCCACAGAACCTAATTTGGAGCTGGCAAGTCCAAAGCTGAGCGTCAGCAGTCGGCTGAGCACGTGGTTTCAGGCTGCTGTCACTGACTTTGGGGAGTTGCACGTGCCAGAACCGCCCTTGGGCCCTCGGCACCAAAACCTCTGAAAGATGGAAATAGAAATAATTCTGAGAATTGAAGCAAGGAGTGGCTGAGAAGGAGGGGGGAGGAGGAACAGACATGCTCCTCGGTGTTTGCCAAGAGACAGCTTGCTGTTCAATCTGGTTTGTAACCATTAGCTTATAAAGAGGTACTTCTCAGCTCTGCTGTGCGATAACACCAAAGAGTCAATGCTCTCCAAGTTGTGAAGGGCCCATGCACAGCCTGCTGTAACCAAACAGTCCATTGGATACATTTCCTCCAGGTATTGACAGACATAAAAAATAGCCCAGCTTGTTTAGTTCCATTAAAGAAAGCAATTACACTGTCTTCATCCAGCTGGACTGGCAGGCCAGCGCCACGGTAAAGGAGATTCATCTCCAGGATCTGCAAATGATGGGGCTGGCTCCCCTGTACAATAAAGCTTACTGCAGCAGCATTAGCTGCAGTACCTTTTGTTACATTCCGCTTACACTGTACAATATTGGGTAACTTGATATTTGTCCAAGTGACATTTAAATTTAAGTCCAGAAGAAAGCTGATTGTCATCTTTTGTGAAAACATTACGTATTTTAGACCCCTGTGTCACTTGATGTATATCAGCTCTGTGTATAAAAAAAGCTACTAAGCTACCCTCAGACCCTGTAAGGGCTATAATTTTCACATAATTTGGGGGTGATTATTGTTCAGCCATTTATGTGTGACTATGATAAACATACTCCCTTGGAATTAGTCCATTTAAAAACACATTACCATGATCAGCCTGCCCTTCTTGGCCCTTCTTGACCCCCACTTTGTAATTTCTTCTAAGTCATTTTAATCATGTTTTAGCATTGCAAGGCTTCTTAATAGGACAGTCTAGCCTTCCCTCCTCACTGCATGAAACGCTGCGGCTGGAGCTTGATTTGCATGACCTAAATGATTCCTGCAGTCACTGCTCTCCAGTTGTTTGTCCTGGAGGGACAGTGAAGGATTATACTGTTTTAAAAGCATTTCTATTTAGCAAATACCTCATTTGCAATAAGACATCAGCATTTACCACATTCATAATGCAGCTTGTCCTGCTAATAAATTTAATTTCTGCTTCAATTTTCTTGCTTCACAGAAGACCAGAGACAAAGGTTGCATAACTGAGATCCAAGAGCAGGTAATAATTCCTTCCCCATTAGCCCTCCAACTGCAGAGCTGTAAGGTCTTTCAAAATAGTTAATCAGCAGCTTGCAACATCCATCCTACCACAAGGACCTCACATGAGGACCTCCATATCCCTCTGCATAAAAAGGAAGACCGCTCTGCTGAAGCTTTGAAGTTCTATCCCTCATGTTACTATTCCTTTCTGCCTCAGTTTCGCTTTTTTTTTTTTTTAATTTAAAACAGGCTTTTAGCACCACAAATACTTTGAAACTAAAGATTATATTTGTCTTATTTGAGGGACTGATCCAATCAACATGAATCTCATTATGGAGTTAAATCACTCATAGTTCAAGCCTGGTTTGGGGGATGGGGAACAGAAAAACTGTGAGGTGAGGTGAAGTGATGCAATTCAAGCCTTCTCCAGCTGCTCTCCCAGATGGACTACTCTCAGTACCAACAGCAAACAGAGGTAATACTCGCTAGACCAGGAGCTATTAAGCTTATTTCCTGTGCTGCCACTACACAGATGCACAGAGGAAGAGTTAGGTGAGAAGAGGAAGTGTCTGACGTTTCCCCATCACACTGCAGCTATGCAGTACAAGAGGCACGATTTTCTTCATACCAGTAAGCTAAATGAAAGTTTGAGTTGATTAATGACCACAGCAGAAGAAGAACCAATAGTGAAAGCATTTATAAGTCACTGTATACCTTCCAGTCCAGCAAATGATTCTTCAGCAAACTACTTCATGCGGTGGTTGCTGTTAAAGGGAGGCATTCATCTTGCATTATTGATTTTGTTTATTCATACAGGTCTTCACTATAACCACCAATGTCACGTCAAAAGCGACTATAATGAATTCCCATGTCTTCTTGAAATAGCCTGTGCCTTTCTTAAAGCAGGGTATATCTCTTTGCCACCTTTCTGCAATGCCGAGGATATTGATATTGGACCTATTAAGACCTCATTACGGTAGAAGGAGTAATAATTTTATAATCCTTGTAAGAAAAATATAACTCAATAAAATTATTCCCTTTTCTCAGCATCTGTATCCAGACAACGCAACAGCATCCAGCTGCATAGTTCTTTTCATAAAACAGGTCCATTTCTGGCAAACGGAAAGAACTTCTTTTCGGAAACATCTTTTTTCCCATCTGTCGTCGAATCCAAAACAGCATTTCCCTCAAGATCATCAGCAACTCAGAATATTGCTGCTTGGAGCAGAGCGCGCTGTCCTTTCCACTGCAGGCCCACCTTTGCAGGGGATAAAAAAGCGGATGAGCCAGTGGACACTTGTTGAATTCCGAGCATTCTCCATCAGCCACCAGAAGCAGTGAGGACAACTCGGCTGCTGGCTGCAGCAGGAGCCCTACAGAAGACATATTAACAGAACAGAGCGTAAGGCATCTTTCCAGGTTACACATGCACACATAAGCACACACACATGCACACAGAGAAATAATAGTGGCCCAAGAGAGATAAAAGCAATTTATAAGGCTTCCACATTGCAATGGCATAGCAAGTAAAGAGACAGACAACTCCCCAGAATGTGGCAAATGGCCATAACTAGAAGTCTCACTATTAGTAGTCTGTTTCTCTGCTAAATTTGGATTAAAGGAGGAATCACAAAATCTGTTGTTGAAAAGAGCAGAATCCCCTGTGGAGCCAATAACACTCCCTGAGCAGGTGAGGTTCACAGTGAATTGATACAGCTCATGCAACATCAAGCAATATGAGGTGTCATTTACAAAAACCTAATATTTGGCAGACAACTTTGGGTCTGTTGGCTGAAGCAGAAAAAGCAATCAATACATGTTGGCAATATTTACCCACTTACAGTTCTGCCAAATGTGAATTTGCAGTAATGTATTGGCTGTTTTGAACCGATCTTTGACTTTGTCTCTTCACAGATGAATGTGGACTGAAAGTAGAATAATCCACATTACAGAGAAAGAGAATGCACAGGAATGCACAGGGTCACCCCTATTATTTGATCTTGCTGTAAGAGTCAATGCTGAAAAAATCAGGTCAGATACAATTTCCAAAGGGATTAAGTGAGGTAAATCAGATTGATAACTTAATATGAGTCTGAAAAAAATCACTGTATCACAGACTTGATCACCCTTCTACCTGGAACAAACCCTAGATTTTTTTAAAAAATTAGAACAGAAATTTTGGATTTTAAAAGAATAAGCCCACATCTGGTACAGTACCTGTTTCCAGCTCTCTATCTCTCCCTTCCTCTCTCCCTTCAGGCAGTGGCATTCAGATTATTCCGCTCAGAAATACAGACTGAGACACCAATAGTTATATGATGTGCTGTAAGTGGACATTAAAGAAGAGCACCTACAAGACAGAAATGCACCCTATGGCAATAAAAACTAGGACAAACATGACTTTCACTTATTTAATTTGATTTGTGATTGCTATTACAATCCAAGTGCTAAGAGAATTTTGCTGAAAAACAACAATTTCAAATATCGTGTCTTAAGAGCAGCAGCAAAGTCCCACTAAGTCAAACTAATGATTGATTTCATGCAGTAATCTGTCTTCAGTGCGCACGGTAGAAGATGTGGTTCATGGAGAGCATGTGATTCTGTATACTTCTGCGGTCCATTCTTCTCCATCTCCCAACCAGCAGAATTGCTGTGAGATGGTGCCTTGCTGCTATCTGCAAGTTTGTCCTGCTGATACCATCTGCCTCCTGTATCACTTGCGTAACACAGCAAAGCCTTTCCAGTCTCCATCCACATCTTCGCAAGGAAGGCCCAGCTGACTCAGAGAGATGGACCTTGGGCCGTGAACACCAACATGTGGGTCCCTTCCTGGAACAACATCTTCCTTCTGGTTCTGCAGAGGCCAAGAAATAGATTGAAACTGAAGAGCTGGTTTCTGTGGGAGAGCAAAGGCAGGAGAGAAAAGTTAGCAATTTGCAAGTCACCAAAAGAAACAGGGCTCTCCTGTGGTCATACAGAATTTTTAAAAAAATAAGCAACAAGCTTGAGACATGGAATAAATCAAAGGAAAAACTAACTATTGTGCTAGGGCTTTTGCTAGCATTTCTAATTGTGGAAAGAAATGAGAAAGCTGTCAAGTGGAATCTCTTTGATACGACTGCATTAAAGGATAATTTCCATTTCCCGGATGCATGATCTAACTCCTAATGAAAGGTGTGTCCTGAAGGACAGAATTTGGCCTTACACAGATCTAATGAACCCAACATCTTTAGCAGGCTTCTCAAATACTCCTTTGTTCTGCAAAGTGCTTTACTGTACTGTTTACATGAAGCTGTACAAAGCTGTACAAAAAAATGATTCAGATTAAATGCTCTAGGGCCAGATTTCATCTGACCTTCCCGTGATACACTAGTAAAAAATTAAAGGAAGGTCTTGTACAGGGAGCATTTCTTTTTACTGCATGAAGCAGCGGGTCTGCTCCCTCACTGGGAAGGAAATAAGGACTCAGGTCTAACTTCCCTCTGCAGTGGAGGAGATTCTGAAGAGTTGAGACCATCTGCGTACTTCCCCCACAGAGCAAAGCTAGGGCAGAATAGTGCCCAACCTGTAGCCCTACCTTTCAATAGTACCTAGCTTATAGCAGGATTGTGGCTTTCCCTAAAACTGCATCAGCAGGGTGGAGCTGCAGATGGAAGAATGATATGACTGTACAGCATTGGGAAAAAAAATCAAAATAAAAGGAAGCTTTTAATGAATCATGAAGCTGTACTGTCCCAAGCAGGTGATGAATTCTGAATAATAAGAGTTTCATTTCTCTTACAATGCAGAATGGATTTATTTTTAAAACATCCTGCAGTTGTACTGATACCACCTTGTCCTCCATCTACTTCCTAACGACAAATCTGCTTAGGTCCCTGGAGGACTAAGTTCAAGACAAACAGAACAACAGGCACCAGGCCTAGGAGGACCTACAGGTGACGTGTAGTGCTCTAGAACTGCTGCTAGGCATGAGGTCTGTTCAACAGCAGTGCAAAACAGATTAGGAGAATGACAGTAAGGCACCTTGGAGGTGCTGTATGATCCCTGGGAAATGAAAATTATTTTGGAGGTGAGTTTTAATTTATTGGCAGAACTCCTCAAATGTGCATGGTAGAGAAGGAGAGGTGCTTTCTGCAGCTTAGTTAACACATTAAGGTTCTGATTTATGTGGACATTCATTACATTCCTCACTTGGCCACTGAGACTTACTAACATTTAAAGTCCCAAAAGAGACTACAGTGCCCGATGGGGATCAGTAGATGGCCTACGAATTTTGGCTTTGCCCCCACCCCACAACCCTGTATCTTATGTGGCATTTCTATTGACAGTTGTAACAGAAGTGCAGGCACCTGCCTCAACTCTCCCATGCACTAGAAACCACTGCTATGTTTGCGAATGCTTTCCCATGCCTTTCAGTTGAGAAAACCACATGAGAACCCACATATGATAGTCCAGCTGAAACACGAAGGGTCACAGATTTCTTTTTTTCTGTGAATTATTTTGTAAAATATAATGCACTGAAACAGAAGGCATTAAGCTGTTTGCTTTACATGACAGATCTGTGGTATGAAATTAGTAGAGGAACCAGAAAAGAACAGAAAATAAATAGTGAAAATCTAACATGCAGAATCATTCAGGAATTCAAAAGAAGGAAATGTGTACAGAGAGGTAGATTGCAACAGTAATAGGATGAAGTGCTACAAATAAGAGATGGAACAAAGGAATTTAAAGGGGAAAGATAGAGTCCAAGAAGCAAGAGAGAGAAAGTGATTTGTGTTTTCCTACGACTTGTCTTCATGCTGATAAAACTGCAACTATTTAGTGCGTAGCATTAGGGGCAAACTCTGAGTTTTCAAGTATTTTCATAGAATTGCAGAATGGTTTGGGTTGAAAGGGACCTTAAAGACCATCTAGTTCCAACCCCCCTGCCATGGGCAGGGACACCTTGCACTAGACCAGGTTGCTCAAAGCCTCATCCAGCCTGGCCTTGAAGACAGCCAGGGATGGGGCATCCACAACATCTCTGGGCAACCTGTTCCAGTGCCTCACCACCCCCTCTGTGAAGAACTTCTTCCTGATACCTAATCTAAACCTTCCCACTTTCAATTTAAACCACTTACCCCTTGTCCTGTCACTACAGGCCCTGGAAGGCTGCAATTAGGTCTCCCCGGAGCCTCCTCTTCTCCAGGCTGAACAAGCCCAACTCTCTCAGCCTGTCCCCATAGCAGAGGTGCTCCAGCCCTCTGAGCATCTTTGTGGCCTCCTCTGGACTCGCTCCAACCAGTCAATATCCTGATATTGAAATCCAACAGCCAGTTTCTTGGCTATCACTGTAAATCTGAAAATTCTTGCTCTGCTCAAAACAGCTGCTGGTTAATACATATGCAATTTTCATATAGGGCTTTTTTCTTAGCATCAGTGAGTATCCTTGATTCTCGTGTTAATACTTTATCAGCCAGTAGGAAATGAGTTGGCACCATTCTACATTTGGCCCACAGGTTCCAGGGTGAGTAAAGAGTACTCATCATCTCCTACCATTGCACCCAGTAATTATCTTTGGGATAATTAGCATATGTATCCTGGAGATCTCCATCAAGACTCTTCTTTCTATTGTAGACTGTAACTATTAGGTTGGATCTCTGGCTGGTATGAACTGGCGTAACACCCTTAATTAATATCTTTTCCTCTCCCTCCGAGTTGGGAGGAAGTCTTAGGAATAGCTGTTGTTAAGGGATATTCAAGGCAGCTGTGAGCTGATGATTTGAGTCTCTTAAAATCTGATTATGCGTTCCTTGTGCACTCGGTACTCTGAAAGTTTTAGCTTGGTCATAAATATGAGATCAGACCCTCGACTTGTTTAAATGGAAGAATACGTGCTGCATAGAATGCAGGTATCGTTAAACTGCTAAACTTTGCACTGATGGAAACATTTTTTTAAAGACTGAACAAACGGTTTTCAGACCTTAAAACCTTACAGCCAATATCTATGATGCAAAAGTGCTTGGTCTGGCATCCTTCTCATTTTAATCAGTATAATTATAAGGGATTACTTTGTGTCATTTAAACAAGTTCACAAATCCTCATCTTGCAACCAAAATACCAGTGGCACTTCACAGATCTATCTCAGCTTGGGAACAGCTGAGGTTAGTATTATTATTCCTCTTTCTCTGTCTGCTGTAGCTATGGCCCGTTTCATGTTCGCTGCTGAAACACAACTACTGGCCATTGTGGCAGCGGGTCTATGCACAACCGGGGGAGCCGCCAGTGGGAACAGGGAAGTCATGTCCCCACTTCCTTTCAGCGATAAAAGCCTCAGGATAAAACGTCTGTAAAACCGAGTGCTTCTGAATGAGCCGTTCAGAGGAGTGGGAACAGGCTGGGATTGAAGTCTAGCTATTTATTATCTTTTCCTACAGCTGATTTGTGAGTGTTCGCTCTGGGAAGAGGAGAGGCCTCAGAAGCCGTCGGTGTTCACAAACCACAACATTAGAGCAGAAGCGTTAACGCCCGTCTGTGGCAATGTGTTGTCTTTGTAAAACGTACAGTAACTTCTGCCTACGCATCAACACTCACAACATGCATCTCTCAACTTGTGGGGAATCTATTAGTAATAACAATGGGGTTTCTGTACCTAGTAACATTTCTCCGGATTACAGTAAGGCATAGCTTTTAATTATACCAACAAATCCAGGACAGCTACTTTTTCAGGCACACGTAATCCACTACAGTTATTTTGGTTAATTTTCTCTCTGCAAGTAAGTACCACTAGTAATAGCTACCATGTTCTTACAATGCTCTTACGATCTTCCTCATCACATACATTCATACACACTGTAATTATTATTGTTATTACATGGCCCTATATAATGATTATATATGCTATAGGTATGTGTAAGTGTATGTATTATGTCATTAAAATAACATGTCTTGTATAAATAGATGGCAAATATTAGGGTATATGCACGTGCCCTGATACATACATCCACAACAAAGAGAGGGAGACTTTGACATAGGGTCTATTCTGAGTCACATATGAATAGATATTTGTGAAATGAAAAAGGAGCTATGTGAATTCAAACTAAATTCCCTGGAGATAAAACAAGAGAGAAGAGCTGCATAAAAGCATTGTATAAAACACAGCCTAGACATAGATTCTGATGGCAAGTGCTATAGATATTCTATCAATATCCAAATTGTTAGTGATAATGCATTTTTGAGGACAGATTAATATAAAACTAGCCAAAAAGGGGAGGGAAAAAAAAAAAACCAACCCACCACAACACAATCGAACTATATGGTGGATTTGTAAAAAGGAGCAAACACACTGAAGATGTGAAATGCTCCTGCTCCAGTGGAGTTATTGGCCAGTTCTGAATCCATGTGGTGGCTCTGGGCGGCTTAGAAGCTCCTCACTTCCCAGATCTGCTCTCTCTCACAACCACAAGCATGACCATGGTGACTTGTTTCGAAAAGCTGCTTAATCAAGGACTGAAGATACCCACCAGGGTGCCTCTGTTGAGCACTGCCTCTTCCCAGTACCACCCTCAGCTGCTGGCAGCTATTGCTGCCACTAGCCAACACCCAGGCGTAAATAAACATCCTTTACCATCTGGGGATGAGGTATTCAAACACCAAGAAAAAGGGCAGGTAACCTAGCCTATAAAACCGCTATGAATATACTGACATTTAACTACTGAGACTTAATCAAGATTTGTAAATACCTTAGAATGAGTAAGTAGTACACTCAGTGTCAATTAAAACAAGAGGATGACACAGCACTGAGTTGATACTAGCCAAAGATATTTCTTCATGATCTGAAAGCCGCACCTATCTGCTGCTGATGCTTGGGGCAAATTATTTCTGTAGGCTCAAACAATTAGAGATATCCTTCTGAATGATGTTTATCTAACGCTGCTTTCTTCACAGTAAAGACTGTTAATGCAGCAGTTGAGCAACTCCAGGAAGGCACAGTTATCCTGAGATAATCAGGAGCCTGAGGGCTCAGAGGCAGTCATCTGTGTTCTCTGCCCCAATTTCATCGGTATATTAAATGGAAAAAAAAAAAATCTGTATGTTAATACATCATGAAGGTCAAACATTTCATTGCAAAGAAGTGTGGAAATTCAAAAATAGGATTCTCAGAACAATTCTAACTGTATGCTTACATGTATATAGGTACGGTGCGTTTTCCCAAATATTATTACCGCTGTCACTCAAAACCTGTTAGAAATGTGGACAGATTGTTAGGAAACTGATGTCTCAAAAATCATTTATTTATTTGCCTCCACCTCTGTGGTTATGAAGTCTGTAGGTAAGCAAATAAACAGTTCAATTTCACTTTGGACATGTATCTAACAATATTCTTTGATTAATTTTGTCATTTTTTATATATATATTATGCGATTGCATATATAGGAGGGCAGAATTAAGGTTGATCTGTCCATCTTACAAATTCCATGTAACTACCTGGAATCTATTTTATGTGATACTGGCACCAAACCACAGGAAACTGGGTAGATGATACATTTTTAACGGTCCTTTAGGGAAATGACAGTTTCCACGTAGGTTCAGATGGTAAGCTTTTCGCCACTATTACACTCTGAAAGAAAATGGGGTTGAGATTAATTAGTGGTGTTTAGGATTCCTAATTATGGGCCAAGCTAACAAATAGTGGGAAATATATTAACAAACCTGCAATGAGCTGTAACAAGTTGACAGGCATCCATGTGACAGAATGGTTCATGACTCTGTTGTGAATAGGCAGCTTACTACAGAGCATTTAAAAAATACATCTCCAGAGTGTGACTTGGGCAAGTACACACGCAGCTTTTCCTGGGTGCCACGAATGTATATGTATGTGGTGA
>NW_010240561.1:0-763 GCF_000690775.1 Eurypyga helias | reverse complement strand
ACTACACGTCTGAGAGCCACCTAATCACACTCTGACTAGACGAGCAGAAATCCTGAGCATAGAAAATGCTGAGAATTACTGTCCCAGTGAATTGATGAGACCCAGTGTTCTCTGTACATTAAATAATGTGTCCACCTTCTGGAGTCCATGTGCCCATCTGCTGCAATCCCCACACATGCAGCCTCCACAAACAGCCTAAACAGAATGTTCCTGGGAACTAAAATATGATGTTATGACTAGGACAGGGCAGATACAGGGATAGCAGGACATGGGCCAACCTGGGAAAGCCTGAAGCGCCTCAGAACTTCTATAAAAGGAAGGATTCCCTCCCGAGGGCTTTTCCTCCATTACTGAATGCCCAAAGACAGACAAAAAAAATCACTCAAATGATAAAAAGCTATTGGCAAGAACTGGCTATAAAATTACAGTTATCTCCAAGGCACTGCTCTTTCACTGAATCCACTGCTATACACCAAAATTGTTAAATAACATGGCACTAATCTAAGAGTGTTTTCAAGAAAAAAGATACAGTTCTCTCTTTTTCTACCACTGAAAGAATGAAAAGAAATAAAGTAAGAGTAAATGCTGATCGCTGAGCATAAATGTCAGTACTGAAGTGGATGAAAGGAAATGTAAAGACTATCTTGAAGTTGATTATATCACACAACCCCACCCCAGAACTAACTTGCAATCTTTAAACTGCTGTGTTAAAGCAAAAAGGGAGACAAAAGATAAAAAGAGGGGTGGGGGTGGGGGTGGTGGG
>NW_010240560.1:0-4874 GCF_000690775.1 Eurypyga helias | reverse complement strand
TTTTTCTTTTTTTTTTAGTTTTGTGGAAACAACATTTTCTGTGAAAGTTTATCGTACCTATTTTGTAGGCACATGAGGTTTTTTTGTCAATTTTAAATTGCCACAACTGCTTAGTTATTCAGATAGAGGATTTTGATGCACACAAGGGTTGAAAGCAATGCCTGGTGGTATCAGGGGAGAGATTATCCTTTATTTCAGTAGGATTCAGAGAAATACCATCTTTGTGTACTGGTCTTCACCACAACAAAATTTAAAGTAACAGACATATAATGTGAGTTTAAATAAACACTAATTAAAACATCTTAATATATATAGGAAAGTGCATTTTCTAGCAATAGAGCTATGTCTTGGCTAGGAAATTGCAAGTTACCTTTTCATCAAAATCCTCTTTGTCTGGAGTCACTGTATTATCCTTCTCACATTACTTCATTTAGCTCTACCTCACATCACAGACATAGGATTTCAAGCTTCAGCTACAAATGTAAGTCTTGTGCAGCCTTTACTGTGGAGTTCTTATACCGCAGAGCTGGCTGAAAATTCTTAAAATGGTATTTTCAAAAGAAAACAACCTTTTTGGTGAGACAATATTTTTATGAAATTTTTTCTCCTGCTCCAAAATGCAGTGTGCAAAACTGAGGTATTTTATCTAATATTGGAAGTAGTTTCATTTTGATGGAACATTAATGCCATTTTTTGAGAAGCTTCCTATTCATTGTTCACCTTTGCTCAACCATCTTGTTCTGCTCTAAAGAGGATACTTTTGCTTGATGATAATGAATATTAATGAGAATAGGTTTCCTCATGTTTCCAGTAATGTTCTGAACCTCTGTCCTACTCAATACAATTTGCTAGACCTGGATCTTGCATATGGATGCACAAATTGGATCTGCATGCATGACAGGATGTTTATTGCCTGCATTTCTTTTATATAGATGTAAACAAAGATATTGAACATTTCCACTGGTTTTTTTTCAAAGTTTATTCTTTAAATCTGTATCTCAGATAACAGAATACATTGATTGAAAAAGAATAGTCACACTTGTAAAGATGAATGGCCTTTTTGTACACTGTGACTGTGAGGTAACCTTAAAAACTTGTTTTTCCTGCAAACCACTGACGGCTGCAAGGAACATGCCAGCTCCACTGAATTCCAGTTTCAGCAGAGACACAGGCACATGAATGACAGGTGTGAAATTTTTCTGCCTACAGTCTACCCCTCAACCTGGTAAGACAGGGATCCCTGCAGTTTTCATGCTGCCTTTATGATATGTTCCAGATGTAGTAGGATCTGTTTGTGCAGGATCATTCCACTCTCCCTCCTGCCCCCTGTCATTTGCTTGCCCTGGAAACTATGGCTTCTCCTTTTAGGAGGGAGGAGTAGTGGAGATGGTTTCTGAAGGAAGTGGGAGTTCCTGTCGGGAACTGTGTCCTTCCCAGCCCTCATTCTGGACCCTCTGCCGAACCCTCTGGATGCCTTGAGCTCCACGGGAGGTTGCTGTTTTCCCCTGAATATTCAACAACACAATGTTAGGACTGCTTAAAGTGGGAACCTGTGATGGAGAGTTCTACAGTCACAGAATAAATTAGAGAACGATGTAACTTTCAGCATCAGTATTTATGGAGTTTCCAAGTTCTACAGGATATTAAAGGAGAAAATTACAAAGAACAAAAAGATATGGATGTATAATACTGCTCGCCTTTTGCTTCTGCTGTGGTAGATTTCTGCCTTAAATTATTGAGCCTGTAGGATTTGTGCAGAATTGAAAGTGACTTGGGGGTGACAAGGGTTATTGTCTATTCAGGTTAAGCAAAAATCCCCAGTAAAGCCAGTGGAGTGTCTATACAGACAATATATACTTTGGATCAGCTACAGTGAAACAGATTATGCAGTAGCTAAGCCTCATGCTACTAATATACTTTGCATACATCAAAGCTAAATCCTAAATACAGTAGAGAATTCTACTGTGTAATACTTAGACGTATGTAGAAATGTGAGCTTGAAATGGATAACCAAACCAAAGAAAGTGACGTTTTGCTCTAGGTAGTCACTATGAACATACCTAGGTTTACAACTTGGCTTCTAAGCAGTAATCTTGGAAGAAAGACCATCAAATAACCCATCAATGAGGAAACAGTTATTTTGTAACAAGCGATACTATATTTGACAATTGAAAATATATGAAAAGAAAAGAATACAGAAATGGTCTAATGAAGCACAAAATAAGCAGAGAAAATTCATAAAGATCCAGGAGAAAGTGCATACCCGTTATTAGATTTCATGTGTGAAATCTGTTTGACAAATACTATCTTGCCATAGAAAACAGGGAATTGTGCGAGACATTGCAGTTTTATAAGTTTTTTCCCAACAAACAAAAAATATATAGCAAACAAAATCTAAGCATTTTCCCTTCTCCAAAATAATGTAGAGGATATAGTTTTCTTCATAAATTGGAACAGGAGGCAGCAATAAACAGTTCAGTATATTCACTGAAAAGCCCGCTGCAGACTCATACAGGTAATTTCCAGTTCACAGCGATTTGGACAGGGTTTTAAAAACAAATTACATAGCCTGTATGCTATTTCTTTGGTTTTATGATATGCAGAGAAACTCTTCTACCTATTTTCTTGAGAGCTTGGTTTTTACCACATCAACCTTCCAAATGTAAAAATCTGACTGAAGGCAACTGTGTGTTCGCTGTGGAAACAAGGTGTCACTGCAGCTCTGAACCTTGTCCTGGCCTCAGCAGGCTCAAGCATGGCACCATACTAGTGCACCTCCACTCCTTTCTCCAATGAAATTAATACCTTTGTGTTGTGCTTCCGGTACGGTGTAGATGAACAGCTGAGGTCGATGCCAGCTCCTGCTCTCTGCAGTTCTCTCCACTGAACAGGAAGGTGTGACTTTACCTTCCAGATTCATATTGCTGTTTTCAATGTTTTATTCAGGAAAGAAAAACAAGGAAATAACGTGCTGTCTTGGAACCTAAATGAAATGAAACCTAAGTGAGCCAAATGATTGAGAAATAAGAGGTGAGCTGGGGGTGTGTAAGGATGGTTCCTTGAATTCTTGTGGGTCTGGGCTCAGACCAGCAGTGTGGTTTGTGCATGAGGATACTGTGTCTGTAGACAGACTCAAATTTCTCCAGGGGTTTCGATACGATTTCCCACAGTTTCACCTAGAGAAATGGATGTGTTATGGTCTAGACAATCAGTTAGTCCGGTGGGTGGGGAACTGGCTGACAGGCTGCAACCAGAGGGTGGTTGTCAATAGCTCCCTTTCAAACCCATCCCACGTGGGATCCCCCAGGGATCGGTATTGGGCCTAACACTGTTTAGAATCTTCCTAAGTGTTCTAGATAATGGGACCAAGTGTAACCTGATGAAGTTTGCTGATGTTACCAAACTGAGTGGGAAAGTGGGCAGTTTGGAAGGGACAGCCAGCCTGCAGGAAGATCTGGATAGGTTGAAAGAGTGGGCTAACAAGAACCTTATGAAGTTCAACAAGAACAAGTGGAAGGTCTTGCACCTGGGAAAATGTAATCCAGGAGTGCACCACAGGCTGGCATGTACCTGGCTACTCTGTGGAAAGGGACCTGGGAGCACTGGTGGACAGAAAGTTCATTATGAGTGAACAGTGTGCTGCTGCAGCAAAGAAAGCCAGCAGGATGCTAGGCGGCATCCACAAGGACATCACCAGCAGAGATGAAGAGGTCGTAATTCCACTCAGCGCTTGTCAGGCCACACCTGAAATGCTGTGTTCAGTTTTGGCCCCCCCTACACAAAAAAACAGGTGGATGGGCTGGAAAGGATCCAGAGAAGGGCCACAAAGATGATGAAAGGACTGGGAAGCCTGCCATATGAGGAAAGGCTGACAGAACTGTGTTTGTTCAACATTGAGAAAAGAAGGCTATGGTGAGACCTTGTCACCATGTTCTGCTGTTTAAAGGATGGCTAAAAAGAAGATGGAGACTCTCTTCTACAAGGAGTCATATGGAAAATACTAGGGGTAATGGGTACAAATTACTCCTGGGGAGATTTTGATTGGAGAAAAGAAGAAATTTTTTTCACACTGAGAACAGTCAGCCATTGGAATAACCTCCCCAGGTAAGTGGTGGATTTCCCCAACATTGGACACTTTCAAGATTCAGCTGGACAGGGTGCTGGGCTATCTTGTCCAGACTGTGAATTGGCCAAGAAAGTTTGCATGAGGTGATCCTCGAGGTCACTTCCAACTTGTATTCTATGATTCTATGAAATGTTAATAGCCATGGCAGTATTTTTCCAGACCAAAGGCTGAAGACTTAAACTATATCTTGTCACTTTCCTCCTTACCTTAAGGCCAACAAACTTGGATGTTACCCGATGATATTTCACTGTCTCTGAGGCCTCCTACCACCCTTGTCCTGAAATCATTCAGGAGGACATATTTTGGCAGTGAGTGAGAGCAGAGAAAAAAAATTACTGTAACTTGTACAAGGGTAGCAATGAAGAAAATAATTAGTTCCATGAATCCTTGAGAGGTGTGTGGCTAGCTGTTAATATATTTAATAAGATACAAACTGTGATTAAAATCTATGCCGATGCATTTTTTTAAATCTTTCCATTGTAAAATAAGGGCTGTGGGGTCATGCTGCAGCCATTCCATTCAGTTGAATAGGATTAGGATTTCTATCTTCTTCTCTGCTGACTATTTTCATTAAATTTTGAGGAATTTGGCATTTGAGACTTTTACCACCTCCTTCGCTCCTGGTTTAAGTTGTTCAAAAAGCTCAGATATTATTTAAAGAAGGACTGTGAGCAGACAGATAGAACCACACATGTAAGTATTTACCTACACACACACTGATGCACCATTCATAGAATCATAGAATCAC
>NW_010240559.1:40728-61051 GCF_000690775.1 Eurypyga helias | reverse complement strand
ATATATAAATAAAAGTCTATACCATGTTGCCAAATGAAAAACTGATGGTAGGAGAAAATTATATTTATTGTTTCCTTGAAACAAATATTTTGAATGTCAGAATGGACATTGTAAAGGGACAGGAGAGTACAGCTAAGCAGCCTCTTGCTCCAATTCACAGGCACTTAATGGCAGTTCCAGAGATGAAATAAAACATCTGTTAAACAGTTCACATGACAGAGATCACACCGGGATTGCAACCTACAGCACCAAGAGTACTATCACCCACAGGCTGCTCTACATTGTTTTTACTGTTTAACTCTACCATGGTGGGGAAGTTGTTCACGCTTACTAATAAAATAACTTCAGACATGCAAGTGGCTCTTTACCATTTCTTCAAGCACATATATTTGTCCAGATAAGAAAAACCATTCATGATTCGCAAATATTTGGTAGGAAGCCCCATTTCTTGCATTGCTGGAACAAACCATTATTAATCTCTATTTGCATAGCAACAGCTTCTTTGCCATACAGTAGAGTTTCACATCATCTATTTAACATCTCAGACAAGACAGAAAGCCAGATTCCTATCCCAAACACATTACCACTGCAGTAGCAACGTGCCAAAAAAGTGAGGGAGAGCCAGTCAGTGAGAGAAGAAACGTGTTCCAGGAGAGACATCAGCCATCTCCGTGACACTGTGTTTGTTCAGACGATGAGCATGTACAGTGCAATAGAATTTAATGTTTTCACAATGTAAATGACTTCTTCATTGTATACCACTTCCTTCTCTAAAAAAACAACCAAACTCCCGTCTCTCAAAACAAAAAAAGACAGATCACATCCTTACTATTCAAAAATAACTGCCTCCTCCATTCTTGTCTTCAACAACAGGAAAAACCCAAAACTAAACAAATTACTTCTGTCCACATGACGAGAGTATTGACGCAAAAACACTATTTGCTGCAACAAACCTGCTATTTCTGAATAGCAGTAACAACAGTGCATGGCAAAATAGTACCATGTGCATAAACGTGAATAAGACTTAGGAGTAAATCTCAGATAATGCTTATTTCCAAGGAGATTGAGAGAAATTTCTATTTTCTAAATGATAAAACTGAAGAACAAGAGACAAAACAACTGCCACTGGATTAAATTTGGTACCATGTACTTTCCAAACCTTAAGTCTAATTTTCATATAGCCTTTAATATTTTTACTATCAGAAATTGTAAATTATCGTCACCAAACATACTGTACTTTTCAGAAACCACTTGGCCGTCCCTACAGTAAGCAATCGTGTTGTGCCTCAGGCTATGTAGTTTACCTCAAATTATTTCAGAATCATCTAAAAAGATTCATTTTTCTATTAAAATGATGAATGAGGTAAATGAGGTATGTAATAAATACTGCAGGTTTGTAAACAGACTTCTTTTCTCTTGAGAACTAACGCCTTAACTCATTTCATAATTCTTCCCCCTGGTATTTTCTAGTGAAGTCATCCTTAAAATACGGTTAGCACAGGACTGTTTGGAAAGAGCAGGAAGGGTCAGGATATAATCTGCTTATGGAAAACAGGGGACCTGTTCTTGACAAAGCTAATGAATTGAGGACAGGAAAAATAAATGCAACGCTAAAGCAAAGGTCATTGCATAGCACATGTACATAGCGACTAGGTGCAGCCACCCACGGATGATTGGGAAAACATCTAAACAGTTGAGACACAGAAAAGTGAAACACTCTATTTTAACAATATGTATTCAATTATGACAATAGGTCAAATTCACTCCTAACATAACTCAACACGCTTCAGCTCTAATACATCAAGGAATGTATTTTGTCTATTGATTTCAGTGCTCAGAAAAGTAAAAGAAGAATTATACATCCCAAACATGATTTTGCTAGGGAAAAAATATCCAATAATCTGATTGCCACATTCACCCAAGGTGCAAAAAGTGCTTTTTAATATAAGGATACTTCTACCCAATTGATTTTTTTGAACACAGAATTTATTAATAGACTTTCCTGTGTAGAAAATAATTTACAAAACAAAATACCTCAGCAACTACAGATTTCATTCTCTAACAGGTACTTCAATGAAAGCCTGGAACAATACGTGGGGAAATATCTATAACTGTATTAGTATAGATACAGATTTCTAATGATAGCAATAATCAAATTTTAATGTTATGGTTACAGCAAATGAACAGAACAATATTTCTGTGCCTCTTCAAAGGGAAATGAGACTTTAATGCCATTGGCAGCTCAATAAAGCCATTTTCTAACATTTAGGGTCTTAATGGTAGCTTGTATCAGTCCAGACAGTGAGGCAAATACGTTAACAGTAAACTCCAGCTCATTATAAGGAGATGGAAATACAACAGGTCCTCTGCACTTTGGATAACTATTGATTTTTTTTTACTCCATATTCTCTACGTCTCACCCTGACTCACATAATGACTCAAGTGATGGAACATCAATAAACTATTTATGGCAAAGCTACCACATTTAAAGCCACTCAACAAGACTATGCCCAACTCAACTATCCACAGTTTTTAGACGTGCAGTAAAGATCTCCAGTAATAAATACTGCAAAGGAGGATGGGTCAGCTGCCTATGGGAGTAAAACATAAGTATTCTTGGAGTGGTGAGAAGCATGGGGCTTTCAAATGTACCTGACTTTGCTAAAGAGGGCCACACCAGCACCAAAATTCTTCATGGCTAGACTGAAATAAAAGGATTTATTATGCAGCCCTCCTTCAAGACGGACGGGCAGAGAAAATATCATATACATGCTGAGGGTATGGAAGAAAGAACTATTTTTATCAGCTGCACTGCCACAGGCAGTTCTCAAGTACAACTTCAAGCACACAGTGCACTTTGTCCTTTGGTAAAAACACCCAGAGATACTTTGCTAATATCATGTCTCAAAACCGACTGTAAGTAAAGCTAAAGGCACAAAACCACTCTTTGGTGGCAAGGCCAGTTCAAGACGTATTCATATTCTTCCCCCAACAACTTCCCCTCCATACAGTTTGCAATTTCCTCAATTCAGCTATTTTTCGTAGGCAAGCTATAAAGCAGACTGTGGGTACTTCTGCAATTGAAAAAGGTCTCCAGGACAGATTTGTAATGCCTTTGCTTCAGTCCACAACATCAGCACTCACACAATAGAAAAGGAGGTGAACTGCAGTGCAGAGATGGAAATGGGGAGAAAAAGAGGTAAAGAAATTCTTTATCAGGAAATCATCCCTTACATCTAACACTGATGTACATCTGACCCTCCAAAATACACTGGTTCACATCGCTGGCCGGACAGAAGGACTAAAAAGTAATTAGAAAAAAGGAAAAAAAAAAAAAAAAAAAGAGAACGAAGTTCTCCCAAGTCACCTCGTTTCAGCATCAAGTATCAGCCCCACTGTGCTGGAGAGAGCAGGATCACGCAGGCAGAGAAGGGTGAGAAGCCAGAGGAGATGGCACACCGAGTCTCACTGGCATCACTTTTTCAAGAGTGGCCCCAGGCGCTGTGGGATAAGGGAGGTTAGGCTATGTCTGAAATACTCCTCAAAGTCAATGACATCTGAAGGCATTACTAAAGGCATCAACAGCAGCTGGATTTATTTCTGCTGAATTAGGCATCAACAGCTGAACAAATCCTCACACTGACTCCACGAGGGATTTCTAAGGCTTTGGTCAGAGTCTGGAAATTCCACTCTAAATTGTAATTTCTACCTTGGTTGGTACAAACATCAGAATTACTGGTTTGTAAACCCCTGGATCTCCCCCAGAATTGTTTCTGAAGAAGTTGACATCCCATCTTTTTTTGCTAGCCGGAGTTAAACCACGACACAGGCATTTTCCGGTCCACTTGTACTGAGGGAGCCTTCCCTCACAGCTTACACAGCACATAAGCAGTTCAGCTATCATTAGCTCATCTATCATTGCCGAGTTTCTCTCGGAGCTTTTATGAATAGCACTCGGGCCTGAAGAGCTGTTATTGGTAAAACTGTCCATTTCCCTTAGCGTTTTCCACTGAAGATTTGGATCTCTACCATGGTTGAGGAGATCTCTGCAAAGAAATGTTTTGGCATAGTAACTGTCAAAGGTTCCTCCATGTGAAAAGAATTAATTCAGGGTGTTTTGCTGCTACGGCGTCATCACTTGTGCGTGCTGCTCGTGCCCCCCAGTCTGTCCTGGGTCTGCAGCCCTCGGTAGGATCCCTGTTCCACGGTGAGCAGGTGTACGTGTGAGGGGGTGTACATGCACCTGTACGTGTCAGCTTTTGTACTTGTTAATGGTTCTTTGAAATCATAATCCTCCTCATTCTGCTCACTTGAAAATTACTTCAGATTTGTTTTAAGGACGCCCTCCTCCTCTGCCTTACCTTCCTGTCCAAGCTCCTGACTTCTTTTAGGTTTCTTTTATGGAGAAGTGGAACACTTCTGCTTAGAGACAAATGACCTACATCTGTAGTTCATGGCATCTGCAAAGCTCTTTGCTCCTTTGGCCGTTCCTTTGAGCTTTATTTTATCGATTTCTTTGTTTGTCTAAAGAGTTAATGATAACTTTTGGATTGTTAACACATGAATGTTAATTCCCTGATATATAAGCAGAAGCATTGTTTAAGAATGGAATATACTAATTCAGTCTAACAATTTTATGTCTATTTATTAAAACTGAATTAGCAGCTTTTATTTAAAAAAAATACAATTCCTTTCTAACCATGATTTCTTTTCCTGTGCACTACTTAAACAGTTTAGCAGCAGCAAAGGAATTAATTTAGTAGATAATGCTACTGACATTTCAGAAACACTCCTTTTTCTGCAAAAAGAATCTGACAGACCAGATCAAATCCAGACCACATAAAATATAAACCTACCACAGCGGTTTACTAGATCATGGAATTACTGATCTACCTGACAAATGGTACACACAGATATATCCCCAGTGTTAGAGATTTTAATAATTCAGGTTGGATACAATTCATTTGTACCATTTGTATGTTGTTCTTTCAGCTCAACGTGCAGACACCTTGCAACACCACTCCCCAGGCTCCTAACGTTCAAAATGACTTAACAGCAATTCCCGACTGTTTCACGTAGGCAGTGCTAGCCTAAATATTCTAGAGTAAGTAAAATTAACAATAAAATTGGCGTAATGGCTAAATAAACCAGTTTCATATCCATAATAAGAAAACTCTCAAGCATTTGGCTGATGAGAAATGCATCATGCGCTTCTCAAAAGCACAGTGCTAACTACAGTAGTAAGTGAAAGATGCAAACCCCCTGGTCATTATGCAGATAGCATTCCACACTATAAATCTTCAGCTCCTCATTAGGTTGAGGCCATAAAACCCTTGTCTATCCTGCACAAAATTAAGAATCCAAGGGTGTAAGGCATAAGACTAAGGCTGTGCTGTGGTCTTAATTCTTGTCCATTTTCCTTTGTTCCCATGTTTTAAAATGACAAAATATTAAACATTTCTTTACCATACTGTAATTATTCTTCAAGAATAACATCACCATAGAAGGGAAAAGCTTAGGGAAAACATGTGCAAAAGATACTAATCATGGAATCATAGACTCTTCTAGGTTGGAAAAGACCTTTAAGATCAAGTCCAACCTTGAACTCAACAGTGCTAAGCCATGTCCCCAAGTGTCTTATCTTAACATACTTGAAATCCCTCTCAGGACGGTGACTGCAACACCTCCCTGGGCAGCCCATTCCAATGGCTGACAGCTCTTTCCATGAAGACTTTTTCCCTAATATCCCATCTAAATCTCCTCTGGCATAACTTGAGGACGTTTCTTCTTGTCCCATCACCTGTCCCTTGGGAGAAGAGACCGACCCACTCCCTCTGTACCCTCCTTTCAGGGGGTTGTGGGGAGCGATAACGTCTCCCCTGAGCCTCCTCTTCTCCAGGCTGAACTCCCCCAGCTCCCTCAGCCGCTCCTCACAGGAACTGTGCTCCAGACCCTTCCCCAGCTCCGTTCCCTTCTCCGGACATGCTCCAGCCCCTCAGGGTCTTTCTTGGAGGGAGGGGCCCAAACTGACCCCAGGATTTGAGGTGCAGCCTCACCAGTGCCCAGCACAGGGGTCCGATCCCTGCCCTGCTCCTGCTGGCCACACTGTCTCTGATGCCGGCCAGGATGCTGTTGGCTTCTTGGCCACCTGGGCACATGCTGGCTCATATTCACCCGCTGTTGATCAACACCCCCAGTTCCTTTCCATCAGGCAGCTTTCCAGCCCCTCGTCCCCACACCTGAAGCGCTGCCGGAGGTTGTTGTGGCCCAAGGGCAGGACCCAACACTTGGCCTTGTTGCCCCTCACACAGTGGCCTTGGCCAAGGGATCCAGCCTGTCCAGATCCCTCTGAAGAGCCGTCCTGCCTTCGGGGAAAACAACACTCCCACCCAACTTGGTGTCATCTCAAACTGACTGAGGCTGCCCTCGAACCCCTCGTCCAGGTCACGGGTAAAGATACTCAACAATCATATATATATTCAGGGGCATGTAGGTGAAATTTGTTTGTTTTAAATTGCAATTTGGAAAAATAACATGGGCAATAGATTTTACTTACACCGCATACATAAAGCTGTTGGTTATGGAAGTGATTGGTTTACTACATTACCAACCAATAAAGTTTTGATTTTATTTCAAATATAGAGGGCCAAAACAATATTCATATACATGCTGACCTAAGTAATCCCATTTATTTTACCAGAGATGCTCACACCAGTAATTTAATTTTTCTTCTTGAAAATATCAATTTATTTACTCTTTATACTCAAGTAATTAAGAAAAAAAAAGGGCATATTCATACTGCAGAGAATATTGATTATTGTTACAAGGAAAAGTCAATACAGACACAATGTAGCAAGCAACTGCTAGATACATTATAAGTTATAAATCTGCCAGACTTTTGAAATGGACTGAAATATATAGTGTCAGTTTTCAGAGGAAAACAGGCAGCCATATTTTACAACTTCCTTGTCAAGAAGTTTTTATACATGGGCTCTAATGAAATACGATTCTTTCATGCAGAACTTTTCACTGAACTGGTTCCAAGGTTTGAGACAATCATCAAAAGGTAGGCTTTTTGTTCTTGTTTTCTAGCAAGTAAGAGACTTCAAATATGAGATTTTTAAAAATTCTTATCACTAGCCAGATTTCTAGCCCAGAAATATTATGGCCTACCTAGAAATATGAAGTAATTAATTTCTAGAATTAATTTATAACTTCTTAACAAAGAATAACCAAATTTAGTAAATGGACCTAGACTACCATAATATTCTTCCACCCTCTGAAAAAAAGACAGTAACATCCATGCACAAGAAGACATCATATTTGCAACCTTCAGAAAGGTTAGGCTCTTTCTAATCAGCTGTTTTTCGGACAGTTACTTGACTAAAATGACATAATATTAACCAGTAATTAAAAAAAAAAAAAAAAGAGAACTATTTCCCTCTTCTACCACGTTTGAAACAAGTCTGAAGACACAGTTGTTAGAAAATCCTGAGACCTCTACAAAAGTTTCTGAACTTACAAATCGCTGTGCCTTCTGACGCTCCTCCTCTGTGGCAGCTCTCTCTCGAAGAATGGCTCGAGTCAAATGTTCGTTTGAGGAAATCCTTTCTCGTTCCAGAAGTTTGCCAAACTCATCGCGTACATACATTTGTTCTTGTTTCAATCTACAGAAGGTAGAAGGAAATTTAGATTGAAGGTATCCAAACATAGTTTAAAAGGACACAGGCACAGTTGCTTTAAAAGCAGTCACTGTAATATATTATTATCAGCTTCCTGAGACACCTAAACATGAATATCCACTGAAAGATCCAGAAGTTTATTTCAGATTTAAGTGTCAAAAACAGAATACACAAAAGCCGTGAGCCTTAGTATCACTATTCATTAAATTCTAAAAAATACAACGAATTCAAGAGCTTTATGAAAACATATCTTTAAGTAACAAGAATATGCACAAAGCTCGGTTGGTTGGTTGGTTGTGTTCTGTTTTTAAGGATCCCTTTTTTTCCAGGAAGATCCTTCTCCCCACCACCTGGTGGGCACCCTATTTCCAGCTAAAAGCTCCATTCTTTTCTGCAATGAGATAATGCTTTCCTATCTCTGGACATACCATAAACCTAAATACTGGATCCATTTACCAAGCTGCAAAAAGACCAAACAACCATAATAATCCTTCCCGGCCACTTGAGAGGATGAGACGAAAATAGCTATCGAATTTGTTGCAGAGTTAATACAGGTAACTCCAGCCCCAGAAAATTCTCAATATTTTTACGTCACAAACGATAAATATATTTGAAATCTTCACTACTGAACTCGGTACAAGCACACCATATCCAATTTTCATGAAAATACATCGATATAAATTGCTTAGCTAATAAAACTTATCTGCTTCATGTATGTTATGACACTGAACACCAAGTCAGCATTACAGAACTCAGAATAGTAACGGCAGTATCAAACACCAGTTTTCAAATAGATTTTTGAAAGAGTGATGTAGAGGAAGCTTAAGTATTCTCAATGCATTTATCCATTGTCAAGGGAGCTTCAGAGAACAAATCATAATGAGTAGGGTCACTTTGTAAAAGGTACTAGCATTACAGTACATTAGATTCTTCCCTGGGGAAAATATTTAAGTGAGGTGGGGAGGAAAAAAGACAATTACAAGACGTATTACTTGTGAGCTCAGACATAACCCCCTGAAACACAGCAACCAACTGGGAATCTTTATAAAAAGTTTATTAAGCAGCATCTTAAATTACTCTAGCAAAAAAAAGCCAGATTATGCAGACATGGACCAAATTCCATTAAGTGATTTCCCAAGGTCCCCCAAATTATTGCAGCAGCATTGATATAACAAATCCTTCACACAATCAATGGTTCAGTCAAAACACGCTGGTTGTCTTTTCGATTGGAAAAATCATGTTTTGTCTAAAAAAGAAAAAAAAGTGTCAAAATAGAAGTCTCAGAAGCTTTTTTTCTAGTGAGAGACAGCAAAGAACACATTTAGCATTTCCAGAGACTGAAGCAAGCTCCTTCCTCATCCCTTCTGGATTTCACTTCCCACAAGTGATTTTCCCCTTAAAATGTCTCTTCTTTATGCACAGTGTACACACCAGAGCAATTAAAGTACATGAAATCAGATAATATCCGAAAAAGATGGCCGAAAGTTTCCACATTAAAAACTCTCTAAAATTAAGAAAATACTCAGATGTTTACATCTAATTCTTGGCAAATTATTCCCATATTTGACACAAGCTCGGCCTTCTCAAGCCTTCTCCTTCTTGCCCCTGGAATCTGAACCTCCACGAGGTCTCCTCTCAACCTCTCTTTTGTAAAGAAGAAAGTCAGTTTTCCTAACACTTAAAAATAACAGGCTCCTAACGTCAAGATAAACCCTTTGATGGCTTCACCTGACTGCTGTCACCTTCAGCCTCCCTGCTAAGTACACTACAGAGGGATGGGATGTTCTTTTCTACTTTTGCCAAAACTCTGTGTGTCCTTTGCTGCCAACTTGCTGCAAGATGATGACCCAGAACTTTGTCTACATACACAACTCATCTGACTCCCCACCCTACTGCGGAGCGGTTGAAAAGGCTTTTCATGAGAAGCTCTGGCAACCCACAGAATTAGCAGACAATGACACAGCTGTGGGTACGGCCACACCAGCAACAGAAGCGATGGCGATACAATGCTGGTTTCCCACAAGCAGAGAACTCAGGGTAAGACTTGCTATTTCAGCTTTAACCAGCCCATTTTAAATTACTCAGTGCATCTTGATACTACCTTGTAGCAATTCCAGTTCTAATTATCTTCTTGGCCATGACAGCTATATCCTAACACAGCAAGAGAGGCAAGGATAGGAATAGGACACCCAAAACTGGCACCCAGAAAATTACCACCAAAGTTATATAACCCCATGCCTGATCTGATAATAGTTTCCAAGCACACCATGTGATAAAAATCCCAGAAAAAGGATTCTGTGGCAGCCTTTGCTGGCAATCGCATCTCACTGTCGGTGCCAGACCAATCTGCAGTGGAACTTCCATCGCAATGGGGTAACTGATGGGGAGAGCAGGGAGAGACTCTCACTTCCAGCTCCCACCTTTGGAAACAATGCTTTTAAAAAATTACTATCCACCCACCTCCTTTTCCCCACTCCACATGCAAAATGAGATTACAAAACAGCTAAGTGATGTGTTCTCTCCCAATATCTGAAAATTAAAACCAGTATTTAATACTAGCTAGCTCATTGATACCGATAACGATGATGTGAAAGATCTTATCTAGTTTGTTCATAACAAATGCAGTTTTCTTAGTTACTGATTGCCCTTTTCCCATAAAGCGTGACTTCTTGATGCCTTAAAAATGCACTTATCATGGTGCAAAAGTCAGTAAATATATCCAAAGACAAAACTAAGAATTCACCAGGTCATCCAGTAGTTAACGGTTGTTAAGCAGTAACGCTTTGCACAAATTGATCGACTATGGATTTGATGGGTCAACCACTCGGTAGATAAGGAACTCGCTGCATGGTCACACTCAGAAGAGTTGTGTTCAATGGCTCGATGTCCAGCAGGAGACCAGTGAGGAGCAGCATTCCTCAGGAATCGGTACTGGGACTGGTGCTGTTTAACATCTTTGTCAGTGACATGGATGATGGGATCGACTGTACCCTCAGCAAGTTTGACAATGACACCAAGCTGTGTGGTGCGGTTACACGCTGGAGGGAAGGGATGGCATCCAGAGGGACATGGACAGGCTGGAGAGGTAGAACCGTGCCAACCTCATGGAGTTCAACAAGGCCAAGTGCAAGGTCCTGCACCTGGGTCAGGGCAATCCCAGCACAAGGACAGGCTGGGTGGAGAATGGATAGAGAGCAGCCCTGAGGAGGACTTGGGGGTGCTGGTTGATGAGAACCTCAAGATGACACAGCAATGTGCAATTGTACATTGCCTTCTACTCCCCCAGAAGCATCCTTTTTTGGTTAAGTGAAAAAAACCCCAAACAATCCAGACCATCTTTATACTTTAAACCACACCAAAATAAAGAAAATGAAAACTTCAACCTAACTTTTAGGAATTCTCATATTGGCCTCTTGGCTTTCTTTGGTTCCGTCTTGTGGACCTTTTGATCAACTGCAATCCTTTTTGAAGACAGCTATTCAACCAGCAACATGTGGAGGTCTTTCCTGCATATCTTTTCTTCTTGTCAGGCTCAGAGAGTTCTAGAGAGTTCTCACTGATTTGTCTTTACAATTCTGTGTCTTTCAATTTCCAGCCCTCCTCTACATTCCTCCTCCTATCCTCTACAGGAAGTGTCTATCAGCTCTTCATTTCAGCTGGCTTAAGTAGACGCCTCCTACGGTCAAGGCATACCTGCTGACATCCCAATGCAATTCTGCAATTTCTGCGCTCGTCTCCAGAAGAAAAAGCTTGCTCCTTGACTTGCAGTCAGCCCCTAGTGAAAGCAGATCCCCACCTTGCTGCGTCTATACACTCAAAGGTTTGGCAACGTCTGTGTATCCAGCACTGCCAATGCGTTTAGAAGAGTAGTTTTAGTAAACTGCCAGATGAAGACACTCAAGTCACCGCAGTCAAAGCTGGACAGCAAACATTTAACTGCTTGGGGTTTTTTTCCTCCTTGCCTGGCATTCTATCATAAAAGAAATTTACACTATTCCATGATCAAATTTCATACAGTTTAGGCCAAAATGGTATTTGTTTAATGTTCTTCAGAAACATCCATGACTGCGTTGCTTACAGCAGCACCTTAAAGCAAAACTTCAGTCTTTCCTATCTACACAAATTCTCATTTCTGTGATGAGGAATGTATCCCATCATACCTACAGAACAAAGCAGTAGTTAACTTACTGAAGCACTCACTAGACTTCTTCAGTTAAGGCAACTTTTATTCACAAAACAACTGCTCAATACCCATCTCAACTGATTTAAATTCACCAGAGTTTTAACAAAAGGGCTAGGATTTTGAAGTAATTTTCATTTATTTGAGTTGCATAATTGGGTGGCTTGTAGGAGCTTAATGAAACAAACACCAGGCAGATACGTGCTGATCTCAAACATTTGCTTGCATCAACTTACAGTAGTTTTCTTCTTTGACATTACAAATTCATTTTACCGGCATTCAGCACGTACTGCTGCTGAATAAAGGCAAACATCAGCTAAATCTACAGTAATAAATTATATTATTATCTAGCCAAGAGAAAAAAAAAATATATATAGATGGATGCACAACTGCAATTTATAAGTATTTAAATAGCACAACTTGTCAGTACAGTCCACTACTCCAAGAATTCCACATAAATAGACCACTTAAATTGACATTTTTAATTACAACACATACAAAGGCTCACTATAATGGTCCCCACGTTTTGTGTTGGAGCACAAAGCTCCAGTTAACAGACAAGAGATATTAAGCGATACACTGATCATTTATACAGAAAGAAAAGAGGTGCTTGAAAAAAAGGTGCTGAAGCAGCAGCGAAGGATGCTGGCTACACATTTTTTCTACAGAGCTGATAGTTTGAATAAAATACTACTAAATAATTATGAAATACCGTTTCTATAAGTGTACACCTATTTAGTTACAGCAGCTGATTTAATGAAATAAAGTATGCAGTGCTATCACTTTCCCATAGCGCTATTGGAAGATACACGTAAAACATGAACAAGAACCTCTACTACTAAAGTTGGAATTAACACTTCACAGTATTTCATGCCCTCAGCCGTTTTATAGCATACCATCATACACAACTGCAACAACTCCTGCCATTCTACAGCACTGTTCTGTAGGACTTTGAGTTGAGGCTATGAAGAAAATCTGTTCTTGCATGTGTCTTGACCTTTCGGCAACTCAGTAAAGAAACACCCAATGATCAAGTCACCTAACTTTTTTATTACCCCTAAGCTTCTGGCACTCTTGAATTCTACATCATGACTTCTTTCACCCACCCTTTAAATACCTGATGATCACTTCTTACTTCATTAAGGAGAAAGCATAGTCCACAGCACTCACAGACCCATGCACATCTTTAGGCTGGAAGGTACCTCGTGTGATCATCTGGTTCAAACTCTCTGCTCAAGCAATGTCAGCAGGTTGCCCAACCATGCCCAGTTGGGTTTTTACTATCTCCACAGATGGGGACTTCACAACCAGCCTGATCCAGTGTTTGACCACCTTTGCAGTGATTTTGTATGTGTTCAGGTGGAGCTTCACATGTTTCCGTTGGCGTCCATTGCTTCTTTCCTAATTGCCAGATCCCTGCTTACCCTTCTTTTAGATGTGAAAGACATATGTTTTCTTACCATCTTCAGGAACCTCTTCTAATCACCATGACCTTTCCAAGACAATCAAGAGTGGCCTCACAATGACATGAGCCAGCTCCCTCAGGACTCATGGGTGCAACACATCAATCCCCAAGGAACTTCTCTATGTCCCATTTGTTTAAGCGTTCCTCACCTGATCCTCCTTCACTATGGGTTATGTCTTCTGTGCTCCAGACCAACCCTCTGGCCTCAGGGTCCTGCAATTCCTGAAAGCTGGCCTTGTCAGTAAAGGCAGAGGCAGCGAAGGAGGCATTAGTGTACCGCCACATTCTCAATTTCCTCTGTCTCACCCCAGGGGCCCTGCTCCATTCAGCAGTGGGTCCACAGTTTCCCTAGTCTTCCTTGTGCTGCTGATTTTACCACTATACTCTGCTATTTGTATCTAAACAGACAGACTTCCCTATCTATCTGTAGATCTACCTGCTGATAGATAACTACAAATAATTAAGTACTCAATTTGAGTAAAGCAATAGCAAAAAGAACGAACAATACTCTAATTTTGCTATTTATGAGAATACAAAGTTTACAGACTGAAGGCAGTGTGCATACCTTCCTGAAATCTTTCTCTGAACAGAAAAAGTTCAATTTTTACCTTGTTCAGTGGTACTTGAACCTAGTTTTATCTTGGAAGCAAGAGTGCCTCCTTGCAGTCAATGACTGACATAATTAACCTACTGGACACGCTTCGAACTACAATGCTTCAAAACAAGCTCATATCAGCTCCCATCCTTGCCCTGGAGATCTGCCTTCAGTACAACCCAAACTTGTGAATATTAAAACAAACACATCCATGAATACCTAGAAAACTTTCTGAGGGTTTTTGTGCTAGGACGCAGAGATTCATGTTATATATGTTTTAATAAAAGCATGCTTTCCAAGTAGAAAACCGGGCCATCTCCTGAATATAAATATTATACATATAGACAGTATTTGGTCATTAAAATATGGAGGGAAAACAAGCTTTTGTCAGATGATAAGAAGTTGCACTGGCTAAAAACACACACCTTTGTACCAATAGCCTTCACAGCATTGCAAACATCCTGCTTATCTCAAAACAGAATAAAAACGCTCTGCCGAGGGCTCTTAGTACCTAAGACTGGCCTTAAGAGCTTAGCTAGAGAAGGAAAAAGAAGAAACTTCCATTGTAAATTAATACTTTGACAGTGATGAAGTTTACCTGCTTGAACGAAAAACTTGACTCCATGTGCCTGTCAAGAAAATTCCTAGATTCAATTCCCATCTCACTGGGGACAGCAATCCCTTGAAGTCACTCGAAGCAGAACACTATCACATGCAGTGAAACTACTGAACATAAAAAGCGGACCTCAATATATTAAGTTTGGATTTTTCTTCCACAAAAACAACAAGAAGTGTGATTGAACGATGCTGTCACCAAGTGAAAAAAAAAATCTTGGAGGAAACAGCAAGAGGCTAGGCAAATCCTGATACACCAATCACGAAAGATTTATGGATCTCAGAACAAACAGAGGCATAATAAGAATTTGGATATTTTTGTTATCATATTATCATATTTATGTTCCTCTATAAGACAAATTTTGGACCGTTTTATTTCTGAAGTCACTTCAATCAAAATAATGTTTGCAGTACACTCCACCTAAATCACATTCTGTTAAAACGGAACACAAAACCTACCACATTATTCTCAGGGAGCAATCTTGCACCAGCAGAGAGGAAAAGAATTCTAAAATATTCCCTCTCATATATAAGCCAATTTGTTCTTACATCTACATTTTTTGAGGGGTGGGCAGGAAGAACAGAGACAAAATCAAAGCAACATACATGTGATGAAAACATCTGTCCCAACCATCTTCTGAAGTACATCTTCAGACCAAAGCCAAAGGGGAAATACCCAATTTCAGCAGAACAACCTTCTTGCTTCTGCATGTTCTTTTTTTCTATAAAAGCAGTAAATGTGAGATTCTAGGTGGCACTTATTATTATACAGTTTTTGAACTAGCGAAGTCAAAAAGAACCTATGAGTGAATACACCAAATATTCTAGAGCATTATCTAAGATAGCCTGAAACACCCCACATCTCTGGGAGGAAAAACTCTTTCTCTGCAGCTATGGAGAATGGTGGGATTGGAAGTAGAGGGAGAAGGGCCTGGAGAAGGGGAGGCTCCAGGGAGACCTTATTGCAGCTTTCCAGTACCTGAAGGGGCTACAAGGAAGCTGGGGGGGACTTGTAGAAGGGGCCTGTAGTGACAGGACAAAAGGTAAGGGTTTTAAATTGAAAGAGGGGAGGTTTAGATTAGATATCAGGAAGAAATTCTTCACAGAGAGGGTGGAGAGGCACTGGGACAGGTTGTCCAGAGAAGCTGTGGATGCCCCATCCCTGGAAGTGTCCAAGGCCAGGCTGGATGAGGCTTGAAGCAACCTGGTCTAGTGGAAGGTGTCCCTACCCATGGCAGGGGGTGGAACTGGATGATCCTTAAGGGCCCTTCCAACCCAAATGATTCTATGAAGGGACCTTCAGAGACCAGCTGATCCAAAGCAGGTTCACCCTGAGCAGGTTGGACAGGAACGCAGGTGGGTTTTGAGTATCTCCAGAGGAGACTCCACAACTTGTCTGGACAGCCCATTCCAGTGCTCTGGTAGCCTCAAAGTTTTTCCTCATGTTGAGATGGAATTTCCTGCATACCACTTAGTCCCCATTACCCCTTGTATTGTCACTGGGCACCACTGAAGAGTCTAGCCCCATCCTCTTGACACCTGCCCTTAAGAAATGGATAAGCACTGATAAGAGCCCCCTCTCAGTCTTCTCTTCTCCAGGCTAAACAGACCTAGCTCTTAGTCCTTCCTCATAAGAGACGTGCTCCAGGGCCTTGATCATCTCCACACCCTCTTCTGGACTCTCTCCAATAGTTACCTGTCTTTCTGGAACTTGAAAGCCCAGAACTGGACACAGTACTCCAGTACTCTGGCCTCACTAAGACAGAGTAAAGGGGGAGGATGAAATCCCTCAAGTTGCTGGCCACACCCTTTTTAATGCCTACATGGATACCATCGGCCTTCTTGGCCACGGGGCACACTGCTGGCTCATGGTCAACTGACTGTCCTCCAGAACTCCCAGGTCCCTCTCTGCAGAGCTGGTTTCCAGCAGGTCAACCCCCAACCTGTACTGACACATGGGGTTGTTCCTCCCTAGGTGCAGGATCCTAGACTTCCCTGTTGAACTTCATCAGGTTCCTCTCAGCCCAACTCTCCAGCCTGTCCAGGTATGGCTGTATGGACACACACTCCTTTCCAGGGATGGAGGTGAGGCTGACTGGCCTTTAGTTTCCCAGGTCTTCCTTCTTGCCCTTTTTGAAGACTAGTGTGACATGAACTTTCCTCAACTCCTCAGGCACCTCTCCCCTTCCCTTCAACCTTTCAAATACGACGGGTAGCGGCTTTGCAGTAACATCTGCCAGTTCCCTCACCACCTGTGGGTGCCTCCCATCAGGGCCCATGGATTCTATTCAAATGAAAAAAGTATTAAATGATAACAACATAAAAATACTACTTAAAATAATTACAACAAAAACAATTCATCAATTACGTAATGATGTAAAATTATAAACTGGCAACTAACGTATAGGGTTCAGCAAAGTAAGTCAAAACTCACAGCTAGCTCCTCTCTCCAATTCCTGACCAGTAGAATTAGAAATATAAGAAATGAAAAATAAAGCATCTCTGATGGGACAGGTCATCTGTTCTCTGCATCTCTTCAAAAACACAAAAATATTAAAACAAAAAGATAAACCTTCACTGCACTTTGGTGAAAAGATTTCTATGCTCTTCAGATCCATTTCTTAAATTAGTTCAGGAGAAAAAAATTATTCACTTTACAGTGTGAATTTATGACATGGCACTGTAATCCTGCACAGCGTGAAACATGTTAGCCACACTAAGAAGATGAATAATTTAATTCTCAATCCAGATTAATTCACTCTATTGTTTACTTCAAAGTATCCTTTTCTGTCATTCTTGAAAAACACCTGCAGATACTGAAATTTATCATTAAGGAAAAAGCACCTTTTAATTCACACACAATAGCAACACACTGAGAAATGTTTAAAAAAAATTAGTTTTGTGCTTGATGGCCACTACACATTTTATTCTAAATTAATCCAGAATCCGTAGGAAATCTAAAATTGTTAAACAATACCATATTAAAAGCAAATATAGCAATGTATCATTTTCAGCCCTTATTAAGGATACTGAAAATTTATGACACTATCAAAGATTAAGCATTTTCTTTTTGTTACTTTTCAGAAAAACGATTACTTGCCAGTTGTTATATCTTTTTTACAGTCTTCGAGCTACACAACCTGATGGATCTGTGTTGATTCAAGATAAACTCATTCAACTCCAAAGCATGAACCGTGTCATTTTTCATTACCTCCAACCAATCAAAAATCAAAATATTTCCTGTTTCCAAGTCCAGTATCAGGAAAATCACCCTCTCCTCTCCTCTGTAAGATGTAGAAAAATTTACAGAAAGAAGTATTAGTCTTCAAAGTTGGAAATGATCCTTAAGTACGAACTCCATGTAAGAAGACACAAAAGTAAAATACTTTAGTATATATTAAAAAAAAAATCCGTACGCTTTTTTTACAATGAGAGGGTTTTATTATTGTTAATTTTACCCAGCTTCCACCATCTTTCATCCCTGAACACTTCCGTTTCTATATGCTACCCACTCAATTCAAAAAGCTTACACTGACTCAAAATAAGAGTACGATGTGTTTACTGTTTTCAGGTTTTTTGCTTAGTCTGACATGAGCAAGTTTGTTAATGCATTCTGACAGACTTGCGTAACAGCCAAAAATGTTTTGAACAATGCAGTTTAGGCCATGATGCAATATTAATGAATGAATAATGTTTCTGAGTACTGAGTTTCAATATTTAATGAGTGCATGCAGAATGTGCCACAGAAAGCTGTGGTTGAAAATCACTGCAGCTGACAAGGGATTTGAAAAGATGCAAGAGACATCAGGAAAACAACTTTAACCTGAACTGAGCTCTGAGAAGTGTGAAATGGATATTTCTCCTCCTCAATTTCTAGTAACCGATTACTCACCTGACTGCAGAGTCAGATAAATTATCTAAAGTTCATCTGCCTCCGCAATGCACAATTAAGGACTGAGATACACAAATTGTCTGAAATGCAATGTCCTTTTCTTCAAACAGTCTCAGAATGACAACACAAAAGAAAGTTATTCTAAACTGATTTCCTAACACTATTTACGCATTACAAAATTTATTCTCTATTCACATAAGACTTTACAAACCACCAGTGATGGGGGTGATCCCTAAGATTAGCAGCAATCACCTTCTTTAAAAATCTGTCTAAAGATTTCCAAATTCCGTATTTCAGATTATGCAGGTCTTCACACAAAAGAATCATTTTTCTGCACCGCAAAGCCATGGTGTAAAAAGGCCACACTACGCATTCAATGGTTTCGCACTCATACTGCCCACGTGTCCTGAATAAAGATTTTTTTCTTTAATTGAGTTTGCTCTTTTGGAAAAATTTCATAAGAATTGTATTTTAAACAAGGCACTGAGCTGGGTGAGGGTCAGAGGGAGAACTCAAAAGATTACTAAAAACATCTAAGGGAATGCCAAAAAGTCCAATAAATTTAAGATTGGAATAGATATTTTCTGAACTTCTGTTCTACCCAAAAGTTTTCTGAGGTATCCACTTACTGAACAAATCTCTCATTAAGTACAAGAGAGTTAGGACTGGTAAAATTACCATTTCCCAGAGAATTCTCCTGGAGAAACCAGCTTCTCATGGCCTGGACATGCACACCCTTCATTGGGTAAAAAACTGTCTGGGTGGCCAGGCCCAGAGCGTTGTGGTGAGTGAGTGGAGTTCAATCCACTTGGTGACTGGTCACCAGTGGTGTTTGTTCCCCAAGGCTCAGTACATGGGACAGTTCTCTTGTCTTCATCAGTGTTAGGGAAAAGGGATTGAGTGCACTCTCAGTCAGTTTGCAGATGACACCAAGCTGGGCAGGAATCATAGAATCACAGAATGGTTTGGGTTGGAAGGGACCTTAAAGATCATCTAGTTCCAACCCCCCTGCCATGGGCAGGGACACCTTCCACTAGACCAGGTTGCTCAAAGCCACATCCAGACTGGCCTTGGACACTCCCAGGGATGGGGCATCCACAACATCTCTGGGCAACCTGTTCCAGTTGCCTCACCACCAGCCTCAGCCTCACCACCACCTCCAGCCTCACCACCCTCTCTGTGAAGAATTTCTTCCTGATATCTAATCTAAACCTCCCTGATTTCAATTTGTACCCATTACCCCTTCTCCTATCACTACAAGCTCTTGTAAAAAGTCCTCTCCCAGCATGTTGATTTCCTTGAGGGCAGGAAGGCCCTTCAGAGGGATTTGGAACAAGGATTGAAGGACCGAGGAGGCCACTGTGCAACAAGTGCTAAGTCCTGCCCTTGGGCCACAACAACCCCCTGCAACACTACAGGCTTGGGGACGAAGGGGCTGGAAGCTGCCTGGCAGGAAAGGACCTGGGGGTATCAGTCAACAGCAGCTGGTGTGTGCCCAGGTGGCCAAGGAGCCAACTGCATCCTGGCCTGCATCAGGGACAGTGTGGCCAGCAGGAGCAGGGCAGGGATCGTCCCCCTGTGCTGGGCACTGGGGAGGCCCCACCTCAAACTGTGGGGAGAGTTTGGGCCCCTCACTGCAAGAAAGACACTGAGGGGCTGGAGAGTGTCCAGACAAGGGAACAGAGCTGGGGGTGTTCAGCCAGGAGAAGAGGAGGCTCAGAGGACCTTACTGCTCCCTACAACCCCTTGAGAGTGCAGAGAGGAGGGAGTTGGTCTCTTCTCCCAAGGGACAAGGGATGGGACAAGAGGAAATGGCCTCAAATTGCACCACGGGAGGTTTAGGTTCGATATTAGGGAAAAAGACTTCAGGGAAAGCCCTGTCAGGCATTGGAAC
>NW_010240559.1:271-40618 GCF_000690775.1 Eurypyga helias | reverse complement strand
AGCTGCCTGGCAGGAAAGGACCTGGGTGTATCAGTCAACAGCAGCTGGTGTGTGCCCAGGTGGCCAAGGAGCCAACTGCATCCTGGCCTGCATCAGGGACAGTGTGGCCAGCAGGAGCAGGGCAGGGATCGTCCCCCTGTGCTGGGCACTGGGGAGGCCCCACCTCAAACTGTGGGGAGAGTTTGGGCCCCTCACTGCAAGAAAGACACTGAGGGGCTGGAGAGTGTCCAGACAAGGGAACAGAGCTGGGGGTGTTCAGCCAGGAGAAGAGGAGGCTCAGAGGACCTTACTGCTCCCTACAACCCCTTGAGAGTGCAGAGAGGAGGGAGTTGGTCTCTTCTCCCAAGGGACAAGGGATGGGACAAGAGGAAATGGCCTCAAATTGCACCACGGGAGGTTTAGGTTCGGGCATTGGAACGAGCTGTCCAGGGAGGTTGTGGTGGTTTAAAAGATGTGTAAATGAGGCTGTTGGACTTGGCAGCCTTTGGTTAACAGGTGGACCTGATGATCTTAATAGTGTTTTTCAACCTAAATTATTCTGTGATTCAAAAAAAAAGCAAGGCAAACCAAAAAATGCTGAAGCTTTAAAATGTGGGAATATAAAGTCTAAAAAGGAACATGCAGGTCATCAAACCTAGATTTCCAATTATTTTGTGAGCACTTAATCTAAAACCATTCAAATGTGACTATGTGGATCCAAATTGCTATCCACTTTATAGACCACAACATGCACAACCAAAATTCCTTGACAAACTCACTACACATAATCACGTGCTCTCATGATTATTGTGCAGACAGGACGCCAGAAGAGATCCAAGGTACACATAATGCTTGCAATCCCTGTCCAAAGAAATATTTCTGAGTAACACAACGTGCCCTCTGCACCAGCAGACTGCAGAAGAGCGCCCTCAAATCTAACCTCATGCACTCCAGACGTAGTGACCGGCTTCCACCCTTTCTGCATAAGCAAAGCGTTCCCAGGCACTTGCCAGCACCATGGAAATCATCCCAGCAAGGGTATCACATGGAAGTCAGGGAAATTCCAACAGCTCGGAGTGAAGTTAAAATAAAGGGATAAATGAGAAGGAGGAACAGGAAAAGAGAGAGGCCGAGTTGCACACTCAGGATGTGGGTTAGGAAGGTCCTTGTGTCCTCTGATGAGAGCTAGCAGCATCTCTGCAACTTGCAGATGAATATAATTGGAAACAAATAGGAACAAGGAAGGCAAGATTCCAACTGCTCTGCTTTACTCTTTCTCTAAAGTCTGTTATCCAGCCCAAGAAAACACAGAATTTAATACAAAATACCTTCTACCTTGCCCCAGTGCACCATTTCTTTCCACTCTCTCCACTACCCCCCGTGCTATACTTCTCAAATCGGCCATAATGAGTCCAATAACAACATTCACTCAAACCCAGTCAGTTATTTCCTCCTTCCAGCTGCGTTTCAGTCTCGGCGTAACATCTGTCAATTGAAAAATCTTTGCTAATGGCCATGCTATTTTGTGTGCCAGTCCTTGATGAAAAGATCAAAGACACTAATTTCAAAAGTCATAATTACATATAGCTCTCCAATTTATCAACAATACTTCCACGGACAGCTTGTTAATACCTACTACACGCGGACACAGGCTCTCGTCAGTCTGATGGCTTCTCACAGCCTACAGGAGATGGTTGAGTTGTCTTTTATTAAGATGCTTGGGGTTGGGTTTTTTTTGTGGAGGGATGTTGAGAGGAGGGTAGGAAGGTTGTTTGAGGGGGTTTTGTAATTATACTTCATAAAGACAGTGTTTTTAAAATATGTGCATATAAATCAGTATTATATAAAGACAGAATAGATGAACACGTTTCTACCTTTATGCCAGAGGCATAAAGAGAACGTAAGTCAGAATAGTAAAACTGTTTTACATAATTTGTATATGTATTTAGCTAAGAATTTTCCCTGATAGCCACATAGCTCCACTTGAAATTACTTTCAAACTTCATATCAGTCCTCTTGGGATCTGCAAAGGCAGTCATGAAATTACGACAACGTTAATTATCTGTTAAAATGAAGTGACAGTTAAAAATAATAATAATAAAAGAATTTAAGTGTTTCTCTGCTATGTCTACTCATTTTCTGCTTCTCAAAATGAAAGCGCTCAGTGGCTTGAAAGCAAAGGTTTATTTAAAATGGCTGGGGGGAATAGTTGCTCTCCTCCCTACTTGAATCTAAAACTATGAAGCGGTATTATATTTGTTGATGCTCTCTCCAAATAAACTCACTGGCTTCAAGTCATTTTCCCATCCCTCTTAGAAATAAACTTATCAAGATGGAGGTTGGTATACAAGTTGTCAGTTGAGATGC
The DNA here is from genome assembly GCF_000690775.1 of Eurypyga helias. Classification (NCBI taxonomy): domain Eukaryota; kingdom Metazoa; phylum Chordata; class Aves; order Eurypygiformes; family Eurypygidae; genus Eurypyga; species Eurypyga helias. The sequence goes on along the minus strand of NW_010240559.1, from coordinate 38,272 downwards.
CAAGTTTTAAAATCAAAGTGAAAAATAATCCCTCAAAAATTGGGGTTATAAAGGTAGGAGTGAAATATAGCCCTGCTTTCTCCAATTTCCACTTCCTGTCTCTACGACTCATCTCCATGTGTACTGAGAACTAGACATAATGGTATTAATGGACAGGCAGACCTGTAACACAAATCTTGGAGAGTAACTTTACCATTGCCAAATACTGTTTTTCCTCCCAGAGAACAATAGGGAAAGTAAAAGCTCGTAAGGTATTTCCAAACTCTCAACCTCCCAAGCAGCATATAGCTGCAAATACGTTTGTGCCTCCTTGGCATTCTGTAGGTAAGATTGGGCACTAAACTTCTATGGTTTTAAAAAGCAAAAGGTACACTGCAATGCCATTCAGCAGGTGACTTATGCTTCCGTAACAGAAGTTCTTTTCAAGAAGTGGCTGTCCGAAGAGGCATCAGCTACACCAGCTCACCTAATCACAGTACTTGTTTTATAGGAAAATCTCTGCTCGAACCCGAAACTCTTCCCCTCGCCTGCAAAGGCAGTCATGACCCAGCCTGACCCTCCTCATTCCCTCTTTCCCCGTGACAGAGCAGTATGATCGCATAATCCTCCAGACATCAGTCATGTTATAGCTGCTGGAGAATAAATTCACTTCTGAGGCTTTTGCTGGGTATGAGATCAGACAAGGGAAACTTCGGCTGTGAGAAGAGGAAAGAAACGTTTCAGGTGGCATGACTACGAAAGGGGGAATAGGACAAAGTCAACCTTAAGGAGGTGATGCCAAAACTTGCCGCTCTCTACAGGCATGTTTCCCAGTCCCAAGGCTGAAGTGGACCTTTAAACACTCAAAGGAAATAGGTTTTGCTTTTCTGTTACTTTTATAAAATCAGTTATACACACCAAACGTGAATATTTACTTTAGGCAAATGAACAGCCCTCACCACTGCCCAGCATTATCTGATTTTACACTCCAGAAGAGCCCACTCTGCCATCTTACCCACTCCCTACTTTAAGCCCTCTCTCTACCAACTGAACATCTTCAGATACAGAAGTAAAGTCTTGTCACATTCAGAGACAGAAGGTCCTTACCAGATGTCACATCAGCCTCTTTTTCCAGTTCATATGCAATTTATGGCATCTTCCAAAGTCCTGTTTATCACTATAAAACATCCAAGTTTTGCTCTCTCAAATCAATAACCATTTTTTTCTGATATACTGAATGTCACACTAGAAAAAGGTTAAGCTTCCCAGCATTTGTGTAAGACAAGTCAAACTGTATAAAGCCGTATGAAAAGAGGGAATAGTTGTCCATAGGCTACATAAAGTTCTGCTGTCAGTACTGCCATGTTTACTTTACCTTTTCACACCTGAGTAACTTCCCTATGAACACATCCCCAAGAACGAGAATGGTAATGGAGAAACTTCCCAATAAACCAGTTTCAATTATATTTTTAAACAGTGTTTCAATCTCTCTGCATAAAAACCTTGTTAGAGAAAGGAAAAACAGACGAGGCAAGCTTTGGTGCATGTTGCAATCCTAAATGTGATTATCAACTGGGCAATACAGAATCACAGAATGGTTTGGGTTGGAAGGGGCCTTAAAGACCACCTAGTTCCAACTCCCTGCCATGGGCAGGGACACCTTCCATAGACCAGGTTGCTCCAAGCCTCATCCAGCCTGGCCTTGGACACTTCCAGGGATGGGGCATCCACAGCTTCTCTGGGAACCTTTCCCAGTGCCTCCCCACCCTCTCCAGGAAGAATTTCTTCCTGATATCTAATCTAAACCTCCCTGTTTTCAATTTGTACCCGTTACCCCTTGTCCTGTCACTACAGGCCCTTGTAAAAACCCCCCCCCAGCTTCCTTGTAGCCCCTTCAGGTACTGGAAGGGGCAATAAGGTCTCCCCGGAGCCTTCTCTTCTCCAGGCGGAACAAGCCCAACTCTCTCAGCCTGTCCCCATGGCAGAGGGGCTCCAGCCCTCGGAGCATCTCTGGGGCCTCCTCTGGACTCGCTCCAAGTGGTCAATATCCTTCTGATATTGAGGGCTCCACAGCTGGACGCAGCACTCCAGGTGGGGTCTCACCAGAGCAGAGTACAGGGGCAGAATCCCCTCCCTCGACCTGCTGGCCACACTTCTCTGGATACAGCCCAGGATACGGTTGGCCTTCTGGGCTGCCAGCACACACTGCCGGCTCATGTTCAGCTTTTCCTCTCCCAGTACCCCCAAGTCCTTCTAAGATCTTTAGCTGTCTCTTAAAAACAGTATGGTCGCTCATGCCAGAAGCTATGATGCCCTTATTCTTCACCTATCATAGGTCAAAATAAACACTTTTACTGCTTTGTGGAAGTATTTCCAGCTTTCAATCCTACTGTCAGAAGTGGGGAAGACAGAATTTTCCTGACTGTTATCACACTTCAAACTAAACGCTATCAAGAAGTCTCAGTGCCAGAACACTACATTACAACTATATTCAAACAAAGTAGATTTTTGTCCCCCATCAGAAAAGGACTGCAAGAAAAAGCCAGCCTCAAAATCTGACATAGCTAATTACCTGGGAGAATAGAAACATTTAGGAAAAAATAAATCTACTTCAAACAAGTTCTCACCTATTCAGTGCACCACCCATATGAACGGAAGACACATTAAAAAGCTTTTCATAAATTCACATTAGTAAAATATAGAATAAGTATTGTAAATAAATAATTTTCTTGACTGAGAGTGGGTAGAGGGTGGCCTTGAGGACAAGGATGTGGGGCTGTTGGTTGACCAGAAGCTCAGCATGAGCTGGGTGTGTGCGGTGGCTGCCCAGAAAGTCAACCAGATCCTGCGCTGGATCCAGAGCAGCGTGGCCAGCAAATCGAGGGAGGGGATTCTGCCCCTCTGCTCCACTCTGGGGAGATCTCCCCTGCAGTTTTGCATCCAGCTCTGGGACATGGAGCTGTTGGAGCGAGTCCAGAGGAGGCCCTGGAGATGGTCCGAAGGCTGGAGTCCCTCTGTTCTGGGGACAGGCTGAGAGAGTTGGGCTTGTTCAGTCTGGAGAAGAGAAGGCTCTGGGGAGACCTTAGACCCCCTTCCAGTACTTGAAGGGGGGCTACAAGAAAGCTGGAGGGGGGGCCTTTTTACAAAGGCAGGGAGTGACAGGACAAAGGGTAATGGATTTAAACAAAAAGAGGAGATTGAACATCAGGAAGAAATTCTTCCCGGAAAGGGTGGTGAGGCACTGGAACACGTTGCCCAGAGAAGCTGCGGATGCCCCATCCCTGGGAGTGTTCAAGCCCAGGCTGGATGAGGCTTGGAGCAACCTGGGCTATGGAAGGTGTCCCTGCCCATGGCAGGGGGTTGGAACTAGATGGGCTTTAAGGTCCCTTCTAACCCAAACAACCATTCTATGACAATGATTTTTTTTTAATGTTCTCCAGACCTTTGCCAGTAAACCAGGATAAACATGTAATTAAAGCAGAAATCAATAATAAGCTTTAAAATACAGAGTAGCACAAAAAGGTCAAGCCCCAGTATTGATTTTAATATAACGTTTGGTGTGTAGTTTCCCAAAGGGTTCTTCTCTAATATTGTGCTTCATTATTCTTTCACTTCACTCTTTTGTTGGTGAATTTGTTGTTCTCTTCTGCAAAAACTGCCTACTCCAAGAAGTTTCCTAAGAGCTTGTCATATATGCAATGTACTGCTGAGACATGACAAAACAACGTTGGGGGGAAGCACTCAGACTCATCAGAATATCAATTAAACCGTAAAGTGAATTATGGTTATATAGGGACCCTACCCTGAGTACAACAACAAAAAAAGCCACATAAAAACCTAAAGGCTGCAATCTAATAACCTACCACTGAGAGCCACCTTCATGCACCAGTGTGTACATATTTTTAAAAGCTGATTTAGAGCTTAGAAAGATTTTCTTTAAACAGATGATGATGTTTAGAAATACAGAGGTTGCAATAAGTTATCCAGCTAATGACAGATAAAATGCCACACCATATGGAGCCCAGCTAGCCAAGTAGAACAGACTCCAGCAAATCATTACCAGGGCATGTTGGAAAATCTATCATCTGTATTACTTAGGAAAGGCATTTTTCCATGTAGCTTTCAAGACAAAAGTTATCAAAGTTGTCCGAGGTGAGTAGATAGTCAAAACACTTCCTCCTGAGGGGAAGGATTCAAGAAGTTTCATATTCTGTATCATTTCATGTCATGGCAAATAACTACTTTCATGAAATCCACGAGCCCTTCCATTATGACACTGGAAATGAAGTTAAGAGAGAGAAACTACATCAACAGTTATCATTTATTACCTGTCACTACCCTGAAACCGAAGTTCTTGTGCCCATTCCCTTGTTTTTTAGAGTCTTTTCTTAGAGAGTTGTGAAACAGCGGTTTTGGCACCTATTTCACATGGCGCAAAAGCCTGCTCCTTCAGTAGGTTTGAAGGGACATACATACCAGAGACGTAACAAAAATCATATTCAGAAAGTCTTTCAAAGATGCTAAAAGCAGTGAAATGTGCATGGCTTGCTGAACTACTACGGTACACACTCGCAGTCAGGGAAATCAGCACTCCCGGCCACCTTGGTGTCACCCCCAAACTGATCAGGGGTGTACTCAGCCCCCTCGCCCAGGTCATGGACAAAGACACTAAACACAACTGGCCCCAGCACTGAGCCCTGGGCAACCAACTCCACTGGTGACCAGGTGCTGACTGGATTTAACTCCATTCCTCACAGATCTTTGGGCCTGGCCATCCAGTCACTTTTTTACTCAGTGAAGAGTGTGCCTGTCTGAGCCATGAGCAGCCAGTTTCTCCAGGGGAATGCTGTGGGAAACGGTGTCGAAGCCTGTACCAAAGTCCAGGTAGTCAACACCCACAGCCCTTCCCTTGCCCACTAAGCAGGTCACCTTGTCACAGAAGATAAGTGTTCATCAGGCAGGACCTGCCTTTCATAAACCCATATTGACTGGGCCTGATCCCCTGGCTGTCCTCTACTTGCCACGTGATTGCAGTCCAGATGTTCTGCTCCAGAAGAATATGAAAGACCAGTGAGCATACCATTTTGGACACATGTTCTAAGGCTGTGTCTCAATCACGACTTCATACATAACTGTTCCAAGTCACCTCAAACGAAAGCTATGGAATTTATGTATTATTAGTGCACTGCCAGCATTAAAGTACAATTTGAAGAGTCGGTCTTGAGCTCTAATCCCAGAAATAAGCACTGCTCTTAACTTTATATGGTAAGAGTAGTCCATCTGTACTGCGTATCCACGTGTGAATAAATAAATCATATAGCAAGTTAATTTTAAAGTTTTCTTCACAGTCTGAAATGAGTAAAATACATCTCGCAATCAGATCAAAACGTGGTCATACACTGCATACAGAAACAGCACTGAAATTAGCTATTAGACAGTTGGAATCAGGCACAACAAACAGTTGCAAGTTTCAGTTATTACTGTTCAAATGGTGTTTCACTTATAGATTGGAAAAAACACAGTGCTTTTGAGAATGCAATGAAAATGTACACGTGCAAAATAGACCATCTATGATATGAAATCTCATTAAATGAATGCAGAAATAAGATCTTTAATGTCATGTCACATACCCCCAGCATGTGCCATAAAAGATGGTCAAACAGGAAAAGTAGTGGGCTTTTGAATTAAATTGTTCACTTGAATCAAGAGATCAGACTGTAGATCAGAAGTTAAATTACAACACCAGTTAAATTCACTAATGACAGGCTTATACCCCCACCATATCTCTTCCATTTACAAGTCCAGCACTTTGGCTTGTTTTTCCTAGATAAAAGTTGCAAATCTTATAGAATCATAGAATGGTTAGGGTTGGAAGGGACCTCAAAGATCATCTAGTTCCAACCCCCCTGGGGTAAGATTATACTCATTTCCCTATCAAAGGGCCTGGCATGGGAGCCAAGACAGCCAGTGAGAGCACGTTTCTACTCACAGGAGACTAAAGACACCATCGCACTTCAGTCCACCTGGCTTTCAACAGCACCTGTGCCTTTGTAGACGGCATCCCTCCATCCAAGTTACAAAACCTGCCTTACACTATTCTAAGTTTTAAGCACAGTGTAGCTAGGAAGTCAGGGTTAGTTCTGTTTTCCAACACCACACCAGTGTGCTTACATGTTTATTACAAATAACTACAGCCCAGAGTAATCTTTCCATGTTTATAGAACGCTCAGAACTGGACAGAGAGGCAAGACAAAATACTTTATCTGAACAATGTGCTTCTAGCTCTTAAGTAGGTACTTCAAAATTGAAGTCCAGTAATTATACCAACCAATTACACCGACGCTGTGATTGCATGAATGTCCAGAAGACTGGCACAGGCGGTTCTACAGAAGACTACATTGTGGGGTTTTTTTGGCCTGAAAGTATGGAGCCTGAACTGAAAAAGAACATTGCACAAACGTTTCTCATGCCCCTGCATTGTGGGGAGATTGCTTTCTGAACTAGAATAAAACAGGAGGGGTAGGATTGCTGAATCTGAGCAACACATATCTATTCTTAAAGCAATCAACAGCACAGAATTCACTTTGTTCTCGAAATAATATCATCTGGAGAACAGGTCCATATTTGCTACGGTGCTCCTTGAGTGTTTCTAAAACACAATTCAGCCCAGAAAGACCTCAAGTAATAGCTAAGTAAGCATCTGCATCTTTTAAAGTTGTTTCACCCAACATGAAAAGAGCTTCTACAATCCAGTTGAAATATATTTTTATAATGTGTAGAAAGCATAATAAGAAATCTGCGCTTATTACTAAAAAAATTAAACTGGAAAAGGATTAAAGCTGCTAACAAGACTTGATATTTGTCATTTTATTTTTATAGTTCCCATTTCAAAAGCACAGACCCTTCAACCTAATTTTAAGACAACAAAAAGATAATAAGGATCCTTTTAATATGTAATATCTTCCTCACTAATTCTTAGTCAAATAAAGGGAAGGCTTCCAGCATTATTCCCTAGAAAATATACAATCAGGTATAGGACAAGCCAATCTGCTCCCTACCTTTTACAGATCAATGCACAACCCATGGAAACCGAATGATGAAATACTTAATGAAAATCACGAAAAAGTGTCCAATGACAAAATACTGAAGTTACAAACCAAACATTTCCATACTGTAATCACGTTTAGCTGAACTCCTGAGCAGTCAACATTAAGCTCAAACGTAACACAAGTTTCCCTGTCAAACCCCAGTTCAAAACAGGAGAGATTTCACCATAATATATTGATTTCCTTTAGTGCTGAGTCAAAAAAAAAAGCCTTTTTCTTCCCCTGGAACATTTATATAGTCCTATCTAATTATATACTCCATCAACCTAACTCAATTAAATAACAATATAATAATGTGCAGGAAACAACTGATATATATGCAGACAGTTTAAGTAGTACCAATTACATTCTAATTTTTTTAATCCATCATAATGAGCCTTTCTTCCCATTTTCAGATTGCAGGACAACGCGTAGATTATTATTTATATTCAGTGTGTCATATTATCTATTTAGGAAAAAAATCACTGAAAGTACAAATTAACACACAAGTCCACCAAGTTCACCATACAGCCAAACTCGATTTCAAATACCAACAGGAATTTTCTAAATTGTTAATAATCCCACAGGACCACAGTAAACATTGCAGAGCGTATTTTTCTATTGCTGCATCCAAAATCCGCCGCTGCATTCCATACAACTCTACCCAGTCTTTCAGAGTCACCAGTGCCTCTGCGAGGAGGTGCGTGAGACAGTCATGTTTCAATACCCACAAAGGATATCAAAAGGGTTTTCTACAAGTAAACTGTTTTAATACACTACTTTGTATCTTCAAAGCACTGCGCTGTACCAACTATGAAAGCAATTCTGAACATACTACAGCTCACAGAAATATTTACAACTGACAGAAATAGCAAGAATTACCATTTCTACTGCTGTTAAAATTTACCTTCTGATCAAACAGAGGGGTTACAAGTAACCCACCTCTGCAATGCTCTCAAGCTATTTCTATCTCTGCACCACAAAGTGAGCGTTTGGACCCATGAGAAATCAAGACAGATTGAGCTCAAAAGACTGCAAGAAAAAGTCAAGCTTATGAGGTCGAAGGGAATTTAGATCAACATTTTATATCAGCTCTTACAAGGAAATAGCAGTTAATTTGTTGTTGTTCTACCATGTACTTAATATAAAAATCTGCTCTGTCACCTAAAGGTCTTACCTACCATTTTGCCTTGGGGCACTAAATTCAACTGTTCATAGTAAGTAGATAAATTACAGTAATAAAAGCATTAAGTACATGTTTGTTTTAAATAGTTATTAACAAACCAACCTTCTCTTTTGAGCTTCAGAGTCTCTCCTGGCTCGTTCTAATGCCAGTTCTTCAGCTATTCTTTTCTTTAGTTCTTCATCATTAACTACAATTAAAGGAAAACAAAATTAAATGTTAACAGAACACAACATATTCCTAATTACAGAGCCAACTGCACAATGCAGTGCTCTAGTTGATTTGTTTTCTTTTTTCTATAAAGCAGTTGGAGTGTTTTCTTGTGGGTTAACCATGTTTCAAATTTTAGCACAGAACACTAGAGCGCCTTTAAAAATTAGTCTTATTAAACAACTTTGCAATTAGTGGAATCTTTTGAAAATTAAAACACATACAGTATATGATAAATGCATTTTTCTAAAGGAATATGCCTTTATAAAGTAAAATGAGGAGGGGAAAGCAGGGGGAAATGGGACTGACACCTAAATAGTAAAGTCATAAAACGCTGGGGTTTATTCATATGGGACCAAGGGTAACCTCCTCCCCCATAATGAATCAAGCATTTTCAGATGCATAGTTCACCCAACAAAGCATTTACAACATCCTAAATATCAATTCTTCTATAGATTTTACCATTAGAAAGATTTTGCCTCAACTTCTCCCTATTTTGTTTAAACAAGCAGATGTGAAAATAATATTTTCTTCATTGAGGTTAAATCAGATGAATTATTTGCAAGCCTGGTTATGAACTAAAAAGCAGGGAGACACTTTCTTCAAGCCTATGAATAAACTTTTCCACAAAGAAGTAGAAAAGTATGAGAGCCATTAATCTTACAAGCTTAAAAGACAGCTATAAGACTACCAAACTCCCTTCAATAATGTTTTGAACACAAAACAGGCCCATTCCCAACTCTTTGATATTCAAGGGCTCATGCAAGCTACTGCACCGATACGGCTCAGTATTAACTATCTTCCCAGCTATATGCGACTGCCTATTTGTGAACAATCTGACCCAAGGCAATCAGGAGTAGTTTGCTGTTTCCTTTAATACAAGTTGTGGCAATAAAACATTTCGATGGGCTTCCAGGAGAAATCACACTAGGTTGTTTCATCGAAAAAGAAAACTTTGGAGATAGTTTTGTTTGCATTATCTCTATCTTCATACAGCTTGACACATACAGAGCAGGACTTAAGAAAGAAAAAAAAAAATTAAGATACCCAGTCACCTAGTACGAAAAAGCCACACTTTCCATTTGGGAAAAATGTACATTTCCCATGGAAAATTACATTTTCCATTTGGGAAAATCTAATAGCTTGGTAACCAGAAGTTATACTGATTTCAGTAGGACAGCTGTTAACTTTTTATAAAATGTTGATTTATGGCAGTCAGTAAGAGTGCTTTTTCCTAGAGAAGGAAAAGGAAACTACTATAAAGTACAACTCTAAAAAAAGAGATTAAAAATCAGACCATTATATCCAGGGTTATTCCAACATAAACCTTAATCTTGACCTGCTTGTCCGGAGTAAAGGTATACCTACACTAGCTGTACTTCGGTAACTGTACAACACTCTTGTTCCAGTACAGGCATGCAGATAACTAACTCATATATATGAAGCATCTGGCTCAGATTCCACTCTGTGGAACCCAGAGCTAAAAGACATATAATCTCACTCTGATATGCCTATCATTTGAGCATAATATAGATGTTAAATTCAAGAAGGTGATACAGCCCTGCTCATCTGCCCTCAGAAGCAGTAAGAAAACCAATTGCTTAGGGAGCTAAAAACCAGAGAACTACATTTTCAGGTGACAGAAGACACAAAGCTAAAGAAAATGTGCCTTAGAGAGTACCTAGGGATTAGGAAACAAAACTGGAACAGCCTCCAATTCTAGTGCCCCCTTTGTGGAACCAGGTATTGGGTGGGTGGTTTTGCTTTTGTTTTGGTTTTTTTACACTTGGCAGGAATCAGATTTAAAAAAAATAGAGACACACACAGACAAAAAAAGTCAGTGACAAATAGCCTTGGATCTCAGTGACCTCATCACCGGGAGTTAGCTTTATCCACAAATACCATCCAGCATCATTAGCCCACGGTCTCATTATAGCAAATAGAGTCCAGTGTGCAATTCTGCTCATCCTAAAGTAGACTTTTAAAATAGGGAATTTTATGAATGAATTAAGCAGCTTCATCAACTATATGGGAGTCTTGGCCAAGTAATGCAGTTACAAGCATCTTAAGTAAAGCAGAATGAATCAATATCCATCCTGCCAGATGCAGCAAATGCTTAGATGACAGAAACAGTTGCAATGGGGAAAGGCAGAAGGACACTAGTGAATGACAAGTGAGATGCCAGCCTAAAAATATATTAACATACATGAAAAATCAGAGGTAAATGTGAAGCTTGTAACAGATTACTATCTCAAACCTCAGGTGAAAAAGCACACCCCCATTCCATTGGGACTCTCTACTGACTCTTGACACTGCTCCAGTATTTTCTACCCTGAGGCTCTGTGAGGCTACGCTTCGTTAAGATACCAAGTTGTTACAGCATACCTGTACCTTTCTAAACATAGATCAACTAGTCACAGTGAACTGCAACACCAGAAAGGAAGTTTAGCAAAACGTAAGGCAACTACAAGGATTCTGTTTCTGTACTGCACCACACATTAATCTTGCCCACACCTCAGTAAGCATCACAAGCCAAAATGACAGCAGTTAAGGTGCTGCAATTGTACACATAGAAATGATTAAGCTGTCATAAAAGCAAATAATTGATTTCACATTACAGCTACCTTATTGACAGAAAAACTTAAAACCCCATAGAATCACAGAATGATGTGGATTGGAAGGGACCTTAAAGCCCACCTAGCCATGGGCAGGGACACCTTCCACTAGACCAGGTTCCTCCAAGCCTCATCCAGCCTGGCCTTGAACAATTCCAGGGATGGGGCATCCACAGTTTCTCTGGGCAACCTGTCCCAGTGGCTCCCCACCCTCTCCAGGAAGAATTCCTTCCTTATATCCAATCTATATCCACCTGTTTTCAATCTAAACCTGTTACCCCTCGTCCTGTCACTACAGGCCCTTGTCAAAAGTGCCCCTTCCAGTTTCCTTGTAGCCCCCTTCGGGCACTGGAAGCTGCTATAAGGTCTCCCCGGAGCCTTCTCTTCTCCATGATCAAGGGTTTCTTACTGCAGTTCTGCTCAACCCAGATACCTCTACATCCATTTAATACTGGACGTGAAGATACACAAAACGCTGCATACGTATTTCATTCACCAGCACCTACACCATGAAGTTTTATTGTTCTGCTGAGCAAAAATGAGTACAAGAACTCTAACTGACCATAGAACTTGTTTTTTAAGTTGTAATGAGAAAAGATTCAGGCATCAGCCAATAAAGACATTTGACCTTAACAATCAATTAGGTTACCCATCGATCAGCCAAATACTAATAAGGAATAAAAGTGGAGCTATAGATCATTCAATAGAATTATTGTAAGATATAATTGGGTGGCTCCCAAATGGGAGCTTTATGATGTTTCAGTAAAAAATTGCAGTTGTACAAGTAGGAGGGATTTGTTCTAGGGGAAGAAGCATTTAAAAAGACATAAAGGTAATTTATTAGAAAGAGAATCAGAAGAAAAAGTGAACTACTTTAGATAAAAGCAATAACATTTCTCCCAGATGGCAACCTGTGCTCAGCCTACGGGGCATTAAAACCAGACAGCTCGGCATTAAACTACTGGAGAGTATTAGAACCTGGTGGGTGCAAGACTGCTAAAATAAGCATGACCTGGGGTCAATAAATATACAGCACTTCCCCAAAATTATGTAGCCATTCCCATCACCACCTCCTTTCGTATTTTAAGTTCTTCAGGATACTGAAATCAGTGTCAACTACATAGTAAGTGCATCCCTGAGCAGACCAATTTGGAAGATTTTCAGGCAAGTACATTTAGGCAGGTCACTCTTGCATCCCAGTGCTTTCTTATGCTCCTACAAGGGAGTAAAATGAATGCAGCTCCACCACTTCCCAAGTCTGAATGTGTTAATGCACAGCTCCCATCACAAGACAATTCAGACAGATGGTCAGTAATGGGAACCCTACGCAAAAAGCCATAGTGCTATAGCCAGAAATAACTCCTCTCTGCCCTCTTAGCATGTGAAGGGCGGATGCTGATAGGTGTCTGATAAGCAGTATTCTCTTCAGGATAATGGAAATGGAGCACACATCCAGTGGCATTGCCAATGGGCTCATTACCACGCTCAGATCTAGCAGCAGGTTGCACAAGGCTGAAGAGTGACCAAACTGCTCCGTGTAACGTCACCACAGACACAGAAAACCACTGTATGATAAAAACCACAAAGCTCTTGCCTGGATCTTCACAGACCGAGCAGTGACTGTCAACGGACAAGGACATTTTGCCATTTTGATGGCCTCCGGGATGCAGTAACCTGGTATTTCTTATTTGTCCACCTCCTCTTTTGAAAAAGTTTGAAAGGCATGGGTCATTTGTGGCTAATTTTACAGTGCAAATGCATGATGTATCTCCTCCCCTTCGTGCACAGATGTTAACTCTAAAGAAAGTATGGATAAATGAGCCTATTCTTATTTAAGCCATTTTCAGACACAATATATGTATTTGGTTCAAGTTAAACTTCTCTTCCCCATACACACACACACACACAAAGTAAACTCCACTTCATCCACACTTAAAACAAAGCTTTAAGAGCACAGAAAACAGAGGACAGAACAGCCAAAGATGAGATCTGTACCATACCCAGCAACAGGAGAGAGGCAACTTCCAGAATGGAAGTTAGAGCACAGTTAGTCCGGTTTTTTACCAAATCATTCCAGCTGACTTGATGCCCTCAGACAGATGTGTGGAGTGGAAGGGTGTGACAGAGGGTGACAGTACCTCTCACCAGGACAGAACTTTATTTTGAAAAAAACAGAGAGCCGGCTGGCAGTTAGGGACGTGTAAGAGCATTCTCTGCGTGGCCAAGTTTCAGCACTTCAGTCAGTTTTCTAGACAAGGAAGACACTCCAAGATTCCTACCTATCGCACAACCTTTTGCAAACCCTAAGGAGGCTTATTCTGCCACTTCTTATAAATGCCACAAACAACTATGAAAATGGTTTTGGGAGACAGTCGTAGCAACAGATACTGTTCTCTGTAGTCCAGGTAAAAACTAACCTAAATGCTGTTAAAAAATAAAGAGTATGCAAAGCCATTTGCTTCACCTTTAGTACTGTGCTTCAGAACCAGAAGAATACAAAACATACACCTGATATGTTTACCAGGGTGCAAAAGGTTTTAAATAATTGCAGGGACAGCGGATGAAGACAGAGGAGCTACGGGTACTGAAGAGCTTACACACAGACCATCAGTTACAGCGGATTCAAACAACATGCGCTTCATCTCCGAACTTCAAAAGCCATCCAGGAGCAGTATAGGAGCAAAGCCAAGAGCTTCCCATGATGGCAACCCTTCAGAAGCAAACAGCAATTTTCTCCCCTACACCGACTACAGGTTGGTGCACAAGGGTATGTGCAATTCATCTATTCTCACAGTATTTTTCTCCAACTCCTCTGCCCTTGCTAGTCACAAGGTCTAAGTCCATACCTTCTTCTTCTTGCTCTCAAGTCGTACTTCACAGAAAAAACATTCTGCATGACACTAAGCTTACAACAAGAAAGCAGCATCCAAAGCTGCAAAACAACACACATTAGGTAAAGCAGAAACCTGCGGCCTCAAAATGGTGAGCATGAGAAACCAGGAATACAATATGGACAAATTAAACAGCCTCCAGCCTGCAGAGCTGGGAATCTGCCCATTGCTCTTGCATTTTCAAAAAAATCATTAATGGAAACTGCATTTATTATCAGGCACCTCAACTAAATCCTCTTGAAAGGGCAGGTGCATTAAGTTATTAATGAAGACATACTCAGGTTTGATACAATCAAACACCTTTTAGAAAATACTTAGCTAAGTAATACTCAGAAAATGAATTTATTTAAAAAAAGGAAAGTAAACCAGTTGTACCTTTCCTTTGCATTCAGCTTTGCTAATTTAAAATAAAAAAAAAAATCCAGTGAACAGGATGTCGTTTCGAGAGCAACTTCTCAAAGAGCAGTACATCATCATACAGATGTTCTCCAGGCCATATGACCCGCTTCCTCCAACAGATAGAAACCTGCTTTTACAAAAAACACCTCCAAGGATGGAAACAGCACAGCCCCTCTGGGCAAGATGTTTCAATGGAGACCTTATAGAAGCCTTCCAGTACCTGAAGGGGCTACAAGGAAGCTGCGGGGAGGACTTTTTACAAGGGCCTGTAGTGACAGGACAAGGGGTAACAGGTTTAAATTGAAAGTGAAGAGGTTTAGATTAGATATCAGGAAGGAATTCTTCCTGGAGAGGGTGGTGAGGCATTGGGACAGGTTGCCCAGAGAAGCTGTGGATGCCCCATCCCTGGGAGTGTCCAAGGCCAGACTGGATGAGGCTTGGAGCAACCTGGGCTATGGAAGGTGTCCCTGCCCATGGCAGGGGGGGTGGAACTGGATGATCTTTAAGGTCGGTTCATGCTGAGCTGCTAATCAACCAACAGCCCCAGGTCCTTGTCCTCAGGGCTGCCCTCCGCCCATTCTCCATCCAGCGTGCATTTGTGCTTGAGACCACTCCAACTCCTGTGCAGGACCTCAGTTACCAGATCCACACTTCCTAGAGCACAGTGTTTTATCAGTCTTTCCCCAGGACAGTTAAAGCCATGCATACACTCTGGTGAGATCTATTTCAGTTCCACTGAAATTTATGCGCCTAACACAATAATAACACTTATTTATGCGCCTAACACTTTGAAAAGTTGTCCAACCGCTCCCGTTAACATTTTATTTCTTTTAAGGCAAAGGGGAACCATTAGAAAGTGTCTTTGAAAAATGCACAGAAGTGAGAATGGGCGGGGTGGGGTGTGGTGTTTGGTTGTTGGATTCTTTTTGTTTCTGTTTTTTTTTTTTTTCTGAAGGAGGGGAGGTTTTGTTTGTTTGTTTTGTTTTTTCCATCGAAGCACTAAGATAGACTGTTTTCTCAGATCCACACTGTGCATCTCTCTGCCCCCTCACATTAGCTCAAGCCGATCTCTCTTGTCCCTGGGACAGTGCCTTCCTTGAGCACTTCTCCAGCCTCCGACCTCCATCTCTCTCCCCTGTGTCCTTGTGTGGCGACACAGGCTGTAATTGCTTTTGCAGAACAGGAGTTAATCTGCCACCCATTGCCTGTGCAGAGAGCGGGAAGCTCTTGGCAAAACAGCCTAGGCAGCTGAAGACTTTCCCTCCATAAAGACATTTGTCCTACTCTCTTTTTTCTACCTAGGCCTTGATTTATCCAAACCTACAGAACTACCAGGGCCTGGAGTCTTTCAGCTCCACCTTAGTTAGATTTGCCGGAAACAGGTTAATAGGTTCAGAAGTTAATGGAAGGCACTACCACACAACCATTTTCCTTTGGGAAAGCACACGGAAATAATGGAAAGAAAACCCAAAATGTCTCACAGAGAAGAGACATAGTGTAGAATATAACAACATAAAATAAACAGTTCTGGGCTTCTATTCATTCTTCCACAACACGTTGTTGAACAAACTCAAAACAAAGCTGATAGGGCAGCATTTAAAAGATTTTTATTTTTGTAATATTTGAAATGCACAGTGGACAATACACTGTCAACTCTTTTTTCCTGAAGCCAAATGCCAAGTAAAATCAAGGGCAGGAGGCAGGAGGAGAGTAAAGGCTAAAGAACATCAACAGGCTACACAATGTATAAAGTGGAGGTGGAGAACACTGCCTCAAGCTATGTACTAACCATAGCCAGAAGCAGGAATACCACTTTTTTAGCTGGAAAAGAACTATTTCACAATTACTTCCTACAGAACTTCTTGCCTTCACCTCTGTAGCCTCTGGTATTGACAACAGAGCATCAGGGCATTCAAACCATCGATCTGATCCAACAAGGCAGTTCTGTCCCTGTGGCCATTAAGTATGAACATTAACCGGCTCGAATGGGACAACATTCCTTAGGGCTGTCTTCAAATCCATCACCTGTCTCAGTAGCTGGCAGGGCAACAGCAGCTTTGTAGGCATTAAAGTTAATGAAGATGTCACAAGGAAAATTCAGAACTGCGCACTCGCAGTCATAAACAGTAAATCGGAAAGCGTCAGCAACCTGGTTACCTTCACAGCATCAAGCTATGGGTTTATAAACATAATATGGGTCTTCCACGTTTCCTACCCACGTTCCAATTTAAGATGCATAATATGCAAATATTATAATATGCAAATACCCTCAATTTATTCCTTCTACTTAATAAACACTCCAGTTTGGTCCATATCTAAATTCCATACATCACACAAAACACATCAATATCAACAGTAGGCATTTAAGTTAAACACCAGAGAAAAGGCAAAATGTCAAATCCATTACTCTTAATTTAGAAAGAGTAGCCAACTGTAGAAGTGACAGGCGCTCGAGTAGCATACAGTAATTTCCACTAGACCAGGAAAAGAACACACTTGGCTTCTTACTCAATTAAAAAACAAGAAGAAATTGTTACCTGTTCTGACATTCTCAAAGTTGTCTCAATCAGCTAACCATGGAAGCAAAGTTTGTCTCACCCTGAAACAGGTGACTTGAGGTCCAGGTTGAAGTGCACTGGTAAATCAATGCGAGACAGCCCATCTGCGCCTGCCCATACGGCGTGCTGGCTGTGCATACGCAGAAGTTTCAGCTCATCAGAGCTGTCAGTCAGGTAACACGAGCATAAAATTCACTGGTAGAATTACATACTTTAGTGTGCTTTGGATATCAGTAACACTTTCAAGGAACTCTTATCTTGGATTCATAAAACCATAATTTCTAAGAAAGTCATAAAAAAATTCATTGTACACTAAAGAAAATAGACTTCTAGTTTTGAAATCAAACCATGTCTTTAATGTCAGTTAAAGCCATAGAAAACATATTTCATGTGCTTAAATTAGGTGATAAGTCAGTGACACCATTTCCTATGAAGAAAGGCTGGGAGAGTTGGGGGGTTCAGCCTGGAGAAGGGAAGCTCCGGGGAGACCTCAGAGCCCCTTGCAGTGCCTGGGGGGGCTACAAGAAAGCTGGAGGAGGGCTTTTCCCAAGGGCAGGGAGTGACAGGACAAGGGGTAACAGGTTTAAACTGAAAGAGGGAGATTGAGATGGGACATCAGGAAAGAATTCTTCCCAGAGAGGGTGGGGAGGCACTGGGACAGGTTGCCCAGAGAAGCTGTGGATGCCCCATCCCTGGATGTCTTCAAGGCCAGGCTGGATGAGGCTTGGAGCAACCTGGGCTAGTGGAAGGTGTCCCTGCCCATGGCAGGGGGTTGGAACTAGATGGTCTTTAAGGTCCCTTCCAACCCAAACCATTCTGTGAAATATACTCTTCCTTCTTTAATTATTATTTTTGAAAAATTCTGGATTTGGTGGTAACAGCATATAAGAGGAAACAAGGAAGTGTAATGTTTAGTATAACAGTATTCTTGGCATACAACATTTAAAATATATAGTGGTTTTCAAACATTGTTGTATCTCATCTTTAACACTATAAACACTCCAAATTAGCCTTACGCTCAATGGAAAAAATAATGAGCCATCCCTTCCTTCCACCAGCACTAAATAAAAAAAACCCTGAAATAAGTAATTTGCTTTGAAGACCAAAGCATCCATTTTTCTCCCTGACTCCCTTAACAACAAAGGAATCTCTTAGAGACCCTCAGGAAGTTTACTGGTGTATGTACAAGTGACCTATCAGAAACCAGTACCTCTGTGTGCCAGAACAGTCGCTTTCATGAGCAACCTTATTACAGACTGCCCAAATTTATTTATTATGAGCAATGGATCAGGGCATGGCCAACATTCAAACTTGGGTTTGTTTTCATTTAATTATTACTTTTTAAGAATAGCATTCTTAGGAATAAAGGCCATTTTCAGACTCATACAAATTTAACTACCAACACACACAGCAACTTTTCCATTTAAGTTCAGAATTACAGGCACTTCCTACAATCACGGAACCGGTACAAACATAACATGCACCTCCAAGGACAGAAATCTGTATTAAGTGTTAAATATTGGTAATGTGCAGCAATACTTAAACAAGCTCATAGGATACTTAAATATGAAAACAATGCAGTTAAGTATGCATAATTTAAAAATATTTAATATTTTAGTTTCCGAAGGCGCTCTTGCATATATTACATTATCTATTCTACAATGTAAATGTGGATATCAAACAATTTACACTAAATTAAATTAGAAACTACATGATGCATGATCTAGAAATAATAAAGCAAAGTTAGTTCATATTATGTTTGGATCATCCTCTTTTCAGTATCCCATTAATGTTGTAACTTCAGCAGTAAATGCCAACAACAAACTGATGAGGGAGGCTGGAAAAAACAAGGGAGAGCAGGATTGCAAGGTTTTCCCCTGCGAATCTTTGAATTGGGTTCTATCTGCCTGTGTGTAACAGCTGTATTTAACATGAATAACTCATTTCTAAGATTCACACTTAAACAAGAAAAGCAAAGAATTTCCACTACTCCCTAGCATATCCAAGGTTATGTTCTCACCAGCTAACAAAAAACTCAAGTAAACAGAAATGGGTGTATACAATCTACAGAAAGAGAGAAAATTAAAAAATACAAAATCCCGAGGCTAAACTTAGGATTAGATCTTTTAACAAATACGCTAACAAGAAACGGAGCATGGGAGAATAAAGCAGCAGGAGTCAAGGTGCAAGGGCATGAGCAAAGGTTTGCTGAACCAAGGAGCCTGCACGACCAGCCCTTCCAGCTGCCGATGGCTTAACAATGTGGAGCTCTTCCACCACCAAATCTTACACAATACTCAGTCTGGGTTTTTGTGTCGCCCATAAAACACGTCAACCTCTGCGCCATTCAGGCTAAGCTCAGACTGTCAGCCCTGAAGGCAGGGCAGGGAGAGCAGTCCCAGAGTCACAACAATCAAGGGGGCAGAACAGAGGTTCTCACCATAAATTCAAAATTATCTATTTCTGTGATTGTTCCGTCAGACTTCATGATTATTAAAAAAAGAAGTTACAGAAATGTCAATGCAGTACAGTAAATCTTCATAAATCCATGAGGAATTTTCTTCCAGAAACTTAGATTTCCATACAAAACACACGCACACTTCAGACAGAAGAAACACCCTGTCTCAGAGGACTTGTTAGAGATAGCAGGTGACAGATAGGAGGAAGCACTGCAAGAAAAGAAACATGAAATATGGGCAGTATATCTTGAAACATGACAGATAATAAGTGGATTGAGTTAACAACTTACTTTATTGGTGGTAAAAGAAGCCAGTTAACATAAAAATGTACCTAATTTTTATTTGCTCAAGGAATTCCTGGTGTGCCAGCCACACGACCGCATGAAGTTTTATTGGAACTTTCAAAATCGTTCTCATACCCTTACAAGGCTGTGAATCATTTCAACCCAACCTTCTTAAGCCATCCTTCTCACCCACCCCCGTAATATGTGTGTATATACATGAACTAAATTATTTTAGCAGCTATGTAGCCATAAGTCATTTTGCGATCCTGTTAATTTTAATTAAGAAATAATTATAATGAGACATAAGTATCATAGAGCTTTCACTGGCAGAATACCCTTGGATTGAATGCAACACTCATTATTTCAGCTGCCTGCACTAGTAATTCCTACTACACATACACTGTGATGCTTTTCTTGCTGACTACAATGGAAAAAAGCATCAGGATTCTGTAATTTTAAATTATAAAATAATATATATATTTGTCTTGTAAACCATGATGAGAAGGACTTTATGATTCTGATTACAATAGGATTAAGCATGCAGTATTCTTTCAGAGAAATTTAACTTGCCCAGTTTCTGATCTTATGGTTCATAAGCTTATTGTAAAGCTATTTTATCTGACAGTATGGGGAAATTTACTGGTATCCCTTTTATTTTCTTGGAATAAATAATTTCTAAATTCTTTTGTCACATGTATTTTAATAAATGTCACCTACCACTATAGGGGACAGCGCAATAATCACCTATTTCTACACCTAAGAGCTAGGTAAAAAGGTTTACAAACTAAAACACCTCTACTTTTACGTTTAGAAGTCATCACTAATTGCAAGGAATTACTAAATACTATTGCACAGGCCAGCACTCCCCCACTGGACTCTCTGCACTGTCAAGGCTACGTACATAGCAAATTGTCATGTTCAGTTTATCTACTACCATCACCTTCAAAGAGGATTCTCCAGCTGTGATTGCACACTATCAGTGGCACTGAAAAGCCAATTTTACCCAACTACAGCTCTGGATTACAGTCGCCTGGGAGAGTAATAAGGATTCACAAAGGTGCTCATCACTCTGAATCAGAAAGCTCTCGGTTGAGAATTTCTCACATACCTTTCCATTAGTGGGAGCACAAGCTCAGGGTAGCTTTAGGCATTGAATTTTACTGTCAAACATCCATGTGCCAACTGTTTCTGGAGCAGGGGGACCTACTTTAACATAAATGTGGTTCAAAGGATAGGGAATGAGCCCTACTACCAAAAGAAGGTAAGTGAAGACTTCTAATGAGTGACTGAAAGGGATGAGTTAACACGCATAGGTAATGAGATAAAGAATAAGGTCATTTTATGATATCTGCACTCTATACATACAGAGCAAATGACTGCACATACTTATACGGAACAATCCCCATCCTTCCTTTTTTTCTCCCTCTCTTTTTCATAAATAAATGTTTGTGAAACATGTATTTCTATTTACCTAACTTTCTAACCTAAACTTCCATTCACACTCACGTCCTGGTAACCTGAAATTATCTTTTCATGCCCTATGACAGAGTCTGGAGAAAGAGGCAAGGCAAATAAACATACAGAAGGATAGTCAAAGACTGGTATTTGCTGGAGGATATAACTTCATGAAAATGATGCTTCATCAGCCTTCTGACATTCAACCCCATCACTATTGCTTATGTTATATCCAAAGCCAGCTGCATACTCACCGCTCCAAATGCCAGAGGAAATTCTCTCTCTGCTCTGTGAAATTAAAAACCAACGATATTTTCCTTCCTATGAGCAACTACACTAATGATAACCTGGCTTCTTGTGGATTTAGGTTCTCTTCTTCTCACCTGCACAATAACCCTACCATCTCTCATGCCGTGGTGTATTTGAACAAAGAAGGTGACTTTTAGGGCTGGCCCAGCGTTATGCACACAGTCACTGCCCACAAGCACACTAGTGTTGACTGAGCAGCAGCACGACGTACTACAGGAGAGTTCTGCCTACCTGTCCTGTAATTTCCAGGTCTCCCAGCCTCCTGAGGGGTCACAGAGAAAGTAAATGCTGCAAAACTGTGGTTTCAAATCACCATCCTGTACTGGTATCAACACACTCTGATACCAGCATCAATCACTGACTTGTAACTACCGTGCTACTTAAAGCTACAAGACACGTCAAATTTAAAAAGTTGTATTTGAATTTTACTAAAGAGCAGAGGAACTGCTTGTTTGTCCTACCTCACTACTGATCCCGAAGAACAGCATCTTTCTGTACCCTTCAGCTGCTCAATTTCAAATGCACGCGAGAGCCGAGCATCAGGAAGCGTGCCCAGAACAGCAGCACAACCCCTAGCTCCAGGGCCTTCTAAAACCTAGACTGGCCTATTTCCACGCGTTGCCCCAAAGCATCTCCCCACTTCCTATTGATCCAGGCTCTCCCAAATCCCCCCAGGCTCACCCATAGGCTTTTCCAGAATCCTCTAAGCCCCCAGGATTCCCCCGCCTCTGCCTTCCTACAGATAGGCTCAATAATCTCACAGGTCTTTTCAAACCTAAACGATCCTGTGATTCTGTATGCATCAGGTACAGCTGCAGAAGCTCTCGCTGCGAGTCTCCACGTATCATTATCTCCTCCAAGCACAACCCTATCATCAAACTGTCTGTCCTTTCTCAACAGCAGCACCCTGAATTTTTTCCAGACACTGTTATGCACAGGCAGACATAGCAAGAGGTTCCATTCCCTTCCTGGCCAAGCAGACCAGCCCTTCTGAAGGGAAGTGACTGGCGAAGAAATCCAGTAAGGAGGAGGACGGCAAGATGAATACAGACAGTTCTAAGCACTGATAGGGTGGAAGGGGAAGGATATGGGATGCAGAGGGGCAAATTCTCAATTACTCTAGGAAAAGACAATAATGATGGAAAAGGCAAGGGTGCTGGCTGTTAAGAGACCTTTGTACCCATTCTGCAGCAAATCCACATCCTGTAGGAACTTCCCCCAGCCATCCTGATCACACCCTTTTGAGGAAATATCTAAGAGTGCAATGGAAGTCTTAATGGTCTTAAAGTAAGTTGCAACATGCACTACAGGATACATCAGTAGTTATTTTCACTTTGCAAATGACTTCAATAGTGTGAAGATAATCTACCATACATAAAGCTGGCAAATAATCATATCAGGAAACACTGCAATAGCACCATCATCACCAATACATCTGCAAATTTTCTGAAAACATGTAAATAAATTGATTATCCTTGAGAAATCTACCTCTCCAACTAGTCTGGATAAAACTGGTTAATAATTTAAAGTTATTCTGGGAAAGCAGGAAGATAGAAACAAATTGAGATGGGACATCAGGAAGAAATTCTTCCTGGAGAGGGTAGGAAAGCACTGGAACAGGTTGCCCAGAGAAGCTGTGGATGCCCCATCCCTGGAAGTGTCCAAGGCCAGGCTGGATGAGGCTTGGAGCAACCTGGTCTAGTGGAAGGTGTTCCTGCCCATGGTAGGGGGGTTGGAACTACATGGTCTTAGAATGCTTTGGGTTGGAAGGGACCTCAATGATACTATGAAATTACGTGAGGCCATAACGCCATGATACTGTGAGAAAAAAAAAGCAGTGAAAGTGTGTCTTCACAGGTAAAGGTTAATGAAAGAAGAGAAGATAAAGTGTTTGACCCAAAGATAACACTCACCACTCCATCTACTGATCCCATTAACCAGATCTCTCAGTGGGTGGAGTTGCATGGAAAGATAACTCAAGATGCCAAATCATCTACTTTGTAGATGAAAAGCAGTCTAAAAACTTAGCTCTAAATTTTAAAGGGAGTAAAAATTTTCCAGTAGAAGTTGACTGTTCAGCAACAAAAAGTTTAACCATCTCCCTATAAAGTCATGATTTAGTGATGACATGGGCACTGAAACTGTGCACAAATTTTGAAAGCAGTAATTTCACCTAAAATTGGGTACAAAGTATCCTTCAGTGAGAAACAAGTGGATCTTTAACAGCTGCTGTGACACGCTCAAATCTAATCTCCTGTTCTTTCATTCAAGTTACAACAACAGGCTGATACATGGATGTTTTGTATCAGCGCAGAGAAAACAGTAATTCCACAATTTGTTTATTCAGCTCAGATGCAAATTACAGCACATTCAGCCTCATCACTGCTGACTCGAGAAGGATACAAGGAAAAGAATTGAAATCCAAGTCACAAGTATGAAAGCCATTAAACAGCACTTGTGAGAAGGTCCTGTGAATGAGAACCACTGACTTAGAAGGGGAGTGCAGGAGAATCTGTAAGTACTTTGTTATGTCATGAGGGTAACGCTTCCTACATCCCATACAGCAGCATGTTTATTCTAGAGAGTCATCTGAAAGACAAGTTTTAGTAACAAAGGGACAGAACACTTATTTCACATAATATTAATGGCAGGACACAAGAAGTCCGATTAGAAATAGCCAGTGTACACATTTCCAATATATCTACCTCAAGACTATCAAGGGCACTTGCACTCCTTGCACAGGAGGAAGGATGCTTCTGGTGAGGAAAGTGGACGTGACTTACAAAGTATCATAACGCGTCTTCCTTCCACTGCAGCAAACCCAGCTTTGTATTTCATTGTCAGCAGACAGCTACAGTATTATCGCATTTGAAATGTGGTAACTGAAGTATTTTCAGCCCAATATTTAGCACTGTATTAGTGCCTGCAATAACAACTGAAAACTGATTGTAAATATGGAACTATGATGTTTATTACTATTTTCATTCATCAGAAAATATACACAGGACAAATCGTGAAATGTTGAAATCCTTGCAACAACAATAATCTAACACCCAAATTTTTAATAACGAGTAATGAGAGTAAGCTGAGTCAGCAAATATACCCCCAATTAGTCCAGAAATATCTAAGGTTCAATTTTTCTTCAAGTATAGCATTGTCTCCTCTCCTCTGCAAATGACAGAGCAGATAAAAGGAGCCAGTGTGTTCAGGAATCTCTTCAACAGACTGGCACAGAAGCAGATCATTCCTCAGTCAAAACTTTGTCAACTAAGTGATGTGACGCGATATCCAGTGCTGTGTCTCCAACAATTATAGTTTCCTTAAGTTTCTGATGATCACTGAAGTCACTCTTCTATATAATCAGTGCCTGTATTAATTCTTTCTACAAATTTCTACAGATACTACATTTTCAGCTTAAATTTCAGAATACTCAGTGCCCTCTCATTGGCACTGGTGAGGCTGTACTTCGAATCCTGGGGTCAGGTTTGGGGCCCTTACTACAAAAAAAGACCCTGAGGGACTGGAGCGTGTCCGGAAAAGGGAACAGAGCTGGGGAAGGGTCTGGACCACAATTCCTGTGAGGAACATCTGAGGGGGATGGGGGGGTTCAGCCTGGAGAAGCGGAGGCTCAGGGTAGACCTTATCGCTCCCTACAACCCCTTGAAAGAAGGATGCAGAGGGTGGGGGTTGGGGAGAAGTGATGGGACAAGAGAAAATGGCCTCAAGCTACACCAGAGAAGGTTTAGATTGGATGTTAGGGAAAACGTCTTTCCAGAAAGGATTATTGGCACTGGAAGGGGCTGCCCAGGGAGAAGGTGGAGTCACCATCCCGGGAGAGGTTTAAGAGCCATGTGGACGAGGTGCTCAGGACATGGATTAGTGGTGGTCTTAGCAGTGTTGGGTTAACTGTTGGACTCAATGGTCTTAATGGTCTTTTCCAACCAAAATGATTCTATGATCTTACTGTCACTTAGTAACATCACGGATAACCGAGTCCTTTCTCTTATGATAAACTGCTTTCTTCTCACCAAAAAAGAAAAAAAAAAAAAAAGTCAATTATCTTGGATGAACCACCCATCTCAGCTGTTTCTGTATAAAGCCCCAGAGATTAAGGAGAAATAGAAGCTTTTCACAGGATGGGATGAACCACCATCTCTCACCACTAGCCTAAAGGACTATCTCAGATTAGATGCTTATTTTTCAGATGATTAACATTAGATGAAATCAAACACAGTTAATGAAGCTAAAAATGAGAATCAGATAAACTGGCTCCATGAAGCATTGTTAGAGGTACACAACAAACCTTGCAAGCAAAGGGAAGAAAGACTGTCCTTCCTCTATTGCTTAAATTTAGACTTCAGGAAAGAGGTAGCAATATCTGAATAATGCAACTGTCAGTCTGGTGTTCCCCAAAACTTCAGTAATACATCTCAACACGAGATCACTGAAAAGCAAGTTCAGTACACATCAACCCAGTCTTGGAAAAGAAATTGTAGCAGTAGCTGAAACTGCGTACTATTCCCCCGAGGCAGAAGAAAGTAAGTCTCTAAGTGGTTACCTCCTGTTTAACTAAAAAACAACTAGTACAGAGCTTTCAAGAAGAAGCACTATACAATACACTTAACCTGCCTGATCTGACAAGTGATGAAGGGTTTTAGTAACACTTCACTGCAGCCGGAAGATGAAAGAGTAAGACAAAGCTTTTCTTTTCATCTTCATGCGATAAACATGCATTTCAAGTATTCTGTAACACCACACTGGAGATTCTCTAACCGGTAAACAAATTGTGATGGAAAGAAAAGTAGCATTTACTATTAAAACCACAATGTTTAATTACTTGGAGATCTTGCCCTACACAGCAAACTCTTACCAGTTCATTGGAGACTTGGTTTAGAAATATTTTGATATGTTCTCCCCTTATAGCCGGGGTGATTTTGTTTCATTCACTGGCTTTCATTTTATTGACAGTTGTAGTCAGTGGAGAGATAATTTGGATAAGAACGTGTTTTACTATAAAACCCAAGAGGATGCTACGTAGCAGAATGACAATTTCCTTGCATAGTGCTTTCAAGGCTAATACTGGTGAAAGCAAACATTTCTAATTTAGTCATTAGTTTTATTTCATTAAAATGATCAATATTTTTTTATTTTATTCTTTAAGATCACAAAAATCATTCAACCTGCTCCAATTGACTTCTATTCCAGCAATCCTTTAAATTACATACCCTTTTATCTTTGCCAGTTATCTGGTCTTTTTGACCTATAATCCCAGGAAGGTCTCTGAAGGACAGAGGAGAAAGATCTGGGATTTATTCTGGTGCCAGACACAGCACAGACTAGAGAAATCAAAGACTGAAATTTCTGAGAAAATATTAAATAGTTCAGTGCCTATTACTGGCAATCTTGAGTACATTTAACTCTCAATATGAGCCAAACACATGAGCACACGTGAACTCCGATTTCTGCAAAAACGCATATGGGGGATTTCCAACACGGACTGCAACAAATGTGTCCGGAACAGGAATCATCTTATGTCAAACTCTGATGTCTAATGGACATTAATGGAAATTAAGAAAAAGAAATAAAAGGAAAGGGGAAAAAAAAGGCATGTTGCCAGATAGATTTTTATTTAATCCCAACATGGGAAAACCCCCCAAACCAACAAGAACAAAAAGGCACAAAAAACCCCCCCAAAAAAACACCCAAACAACACACCCCACACTGTCTTCCACAAGTCCACCTCAAACATTTAATAACCTCTGGTTGCATTTTCAGAAAGTTCAACCTGAGGCTAAGTCTCCAACTGTCTATGCTCAAAGGTCTAAAACTTTGCCAGGATTTAGGTATAAAACAATCCTGTACTCCAACTAGTAAAAGGCAACGGTACCAATTCCATGCTTAAATGTGTAGCCATTTTCCCCTTAAAACTCATTATTACATGCTGCTTTGCAAAGGGCTCCATAAACTGTGCACAAAGTCTTTCTCCCAGGTTATTTTTTTTTCCTTGGTGTTTTTAGAGACCGTTCCCTTGGCTTTCTTAATTAGGCTTACTGCAGCACCAGAAACTAATACAGTCACCACATGCCAGCCACCAACAGTTGTTTTTCAACATGATTTTCTGCTAACTACTGGAGGATTATGTTTTAGCATGCACAAATCTCGTGCTCCCACATCAAAAAGCAGGTGGTTCTAACTTGCAAGCCATTCCTAAGCAAATACTTTGGATATGCTTGTTACAGCAGCTACGACAAAAATTGCTTTGTATGTGTACTGCACAACTACCCCAAAAGATTTTTAGAGCAAATGCCTGCACTCAGTAAACCCTAATAGAGCACATGCAGCCTTAAGCAGAATGGCATGAAATTTAATTTCGACAAATCCACTAGAGACCAAAAAGCACATTGTATGCGGTACATAAGAATTACCTGTTTCTAAGAATACATAGAAACAGAAATGACACTTCTAAATGAATGCCAATTGAAAGATAAATTCTGCCTCTCTGCAAAAAGCCACACACACACAAAAAAAATGTTTGTAAAAGAAAAAAAAACCCAACTCTAAAAGCAGCTGACTGCCATCACAACGCATCTACCTCAGCCGGAGATTTGGTTAGGTATGTGGATGAGTCGGACAGGACCTGATGCACTGAGTGCTCTCTCTTTAAATTTCATTTGGAATACCTAGATTCTCCATTGGTTGTAAAATGGGAACTCCTAAATAAATCAAATCAAATATTTAGCTAACATTTGACAATATTCAGGGGATATATTGGCTTTCTCACCCTGACACTCATAGAAGGGGGGTAGGAAAACAAGGCAAAACCAACCAAACCATGACTCAATCCCACCACCACTCAAAAAATCTGTTCCATCATTTGCAGAAACCTTGAAAGCCTCATAATTCATGTCTTTAAGTCCATTTACAACACTGAATAACAACAAATAAAGAAAGAGCAGGAGCAGAAGGAGAGAAGGGGGATGGGAATCAATTACTGCAATTCCAGCCTTAAATGCTTCCCACACATGGGCCACTTTTTTCATACGAAGTTAAACATGATCATTTCACTACAATGAAAAAAGTAAGATGGAGGGAAGGAGAGACAGAGAAACCTCTTCAACACTTGGCCCAACCTTCCAGCTGCACAGTCCAACTAACCCCACATTTACACCATGCCAAACTCCTGGTTAACATCAGTACAAGCGTCATGGAGTCTATTTAAGTTTACACATTCCATCCTGTCCCCTGCTATACTGAGCTATTAAGGTATTTCAGTGTGCTGGTTGGCTTGTTTTTTTGTAGTTATTACTATCTTCCCTGTAAAACTTGCATTTTTGTTCAGGGTTAAAAAAAAAAAGATAATCCTTCCTTGAAAAGCATAAAATATTGTTGCAGTATTAAGGAAAATAAAAAGTTCTGGTCTATGAAAGCTTGAGGAGGATTGATTCAACAAGGGCAAGGGCCAGGCCCTGCTCTTGGGCCACAACAACCCCCTGCAATGCTACAGACTTGGGAACGAGGGGCTGGAAAGCTGCCCAACGGAAAAGGACCTCTGGGTGTTGTTCAACAGTAGCTGAGTATGAGCCAGCACGTACCCAGGTGGCCAAGAAGCCGACAGCATCCTGGCCAGCATCAGGGAGAGTGTAGCCAGCAGGAGCAGGGCAGGGATCGTCCCCCTGTGCTGGGCACTGGTGAGGCTGCACCTTGAATCCTGGGGTCAGTTTGGGCCCCTCAAGGCAAGAAAGACCCTGAGGGGCTGGAGCGTGTCCGGAGAAGGGAACGGAGCTGGGGAAGGGTCTGGAGCACAATTCCTGTGCGGAGCAGCTGAGGGAGCTGCGGGGGGTTCAGCCTGGAGAAGAGGAGGCTCAGGGGAGACCTTATCACTCCCTACATCTCCCTGAAAGAAGGGTGCAGGAGGGTGAGCGGAGGGGGGTGTCGCTGTTTTCTCAGAAGTGGCAAGTGATAGAATTAGAGGGAATGGCCTCAAGTTGCACCAGGGGAGGTTCAGATTGGATATTAGGAAGAATTTCTTCACTCAAAGGGTTATCAGGCATTGGAAGGGGCTGCCCAGGGAGGTGGTGGAGTCACCATCCCTGGAGGGATTTAAGAGACATGTGGATGAGATGCTAAATGACATGGTTTAGTGGTGGTATTAGCAGTGTTGGGTTAATGGTCGGACTTGATGAGCCGAAAGGTCTTTTCCAGCCTAGAAGACTCTGAGTCTATAACCTCGCACCCCTCTCTTGAAGATACAGTCCTGACCACTCGATCCACGGCTGCGCTCTCCAGCTCCCGTAACTGCACACTGGGCTTGCTCCCTTCCACTAGCACTGGCACTTCAATGACTGGTGGGGAAGTCGCTCAAGCAGCTGATTGAGGAAATCAAAACTTCCGTTTGGCATAATCTGCAAAGCTCTTCCCAAAGATGCCCATCACCAAAACAGAAAAGTGACGCTAGCTCTGTGTGCTCCTCCCTCCCTTCTCTGAATGAACGAGGCTCAACCTAGGGACCCAAGCTGGTACAAAACACCGCCTAAGGTGTTTCTAGAACGTTTAGGTCACCGCGTACCCTTTTTTTTTTTTAACAGGGACAGATATCAGACATGAGACCGAAGATGAGGTTAGTTGTAACACCAGACTACAGCTTTAAATACATGACAGGGGCATTAGAGGTTCCAACACCTTCTGCCAGTTCATCCTGTTCTACCTCTGGACATTTGTTTAAAGTGTCTGTTGTTTCGTCATATCTAAAAGCACCCAAACTGCAACTGAAGTGGGCAGCCCAAAGGTGCAGTCTCGATGACATCTCCAAGACAGTATTTCAGTGAAGAACCAAAAGAATACTTTTGAATTGGATAAATGTTGGGAATACAGTACAAGACAGCACCCTCAGGCACATTCAGGCTTTTTCACTGACACCTTGAAAAATTTCTGTTCATAAGCATGAACATTCCAAGGTTCTAGATGTTCCTCTTACACAATTATGTACCCTTCCCATATTTACCCTTTTAAACTATTAAAATTAAGGCTTTTTGCCATCTCTAACATCCTCATCGTCTCTACCATCTTTTTGATGGTGTTACTGTACCTTGGGGACACAGAGTGAGCTAAGCCCTTCCACAACTCTGAACTGCAAATTAGTAGGAACTAAAAGAAAAAGCAGATATACAGTTGCATTAATTGCTAGTTTTTCCTTCTACTTTCAGTATCATTTTACAAGGACACACACAGCCACCAGAAAACATTCACAGAACACCTTGCATGTCACAGAGACAGCAAGAATTTTAATTTATGCAACACTTGCTTCATCTCCCATGTATAATTCCATCTTCCCTATGCTCCTGCAATCCAGTGACATGAATGTCATGCTCAACTAAAGATTTGCTGTTACAGTGACAGCATTAGAAGTTTGGCATCCTTAGCAGTCTGGTGAGTTAGATGATGTTTCACCTTTTGATAATAAAATACTTCCATCACTTGTAAGCCTTTAACCCAAAGAATATCAATACACATCACTGAAAATAGTTACCTCCAAGAACCTCAGTGACAACTAAGTGGCAATACAGTAAGCCACATGAAAGGAAGAGTGAGCACTGCCTCATCACATATGCAAGAACACCCAATGTGGCTTTGCCTGAATTTAGATCACACCATCAAAAAGCATATACCCTGGGAAGGATGCTTACTCTTACCTGAGTTTCATAAATAATGTTCTCATAAAAGCTGCCCTTCCTCTACACATCCACATATTACACCCTACATCTACTTCCTTCACCAAAAGCACTAGGATGAACCCTACCACAGAACTGCCAAATATTCTTTAGAATGTATTCTCGCCAACTCAGCGACATTAGAGGCTTCCAGGGTTTTCAGACCATCACAAGTCATCAGAAATTCTCACAAATCTCTCTGCGTCCCTTTGAAAAACTTCTTCTATTTCGTCCCCCCAGAGGTCAGAGGGAAATCAAACCAAAACCACAAGTATGCTATTAAAAACACAACTCCAAGTTACAAGCAACAATGCAGAGCCTCGCACATTTATCACGATGAATTCCAGTTGTGCTTTTTTTTCATGCAGCATCTGACTGTCCATAATTACAAGTACCACCAGCACCATGCTGCAGTTCTTCAAACTAACACAGAATAATTTAGGTTGGAAAAGACCTTTAAGATCATCAAGTACAACCATTAACCCAACATTGCCAAATCCACCACTAAACCATGTCCCTAAATACCAAAATCTACACATCTTCTAAATACCTCCTAGGATGGTGACTCCACCACTTCCCTGGGCAGCCCATTCCAATGCCTGACAGCCCTATCTGGGAAGGATTTTCCATAATATCCAACCTAACCCTCCCCTGGTGCAACTTGAGGTCATTTCCTCTTGTCCTATCCCTTGTCACTTGGGAGAAGAGCGTGTTTCCAGGTTCTCAATAAGCCTTCTCTGCTCAACCCTGAACAAGCCAAGTTTCCTCAGCCTCTCCTCCCAGGGAAGGCACTCCAGCCCCTGACCTTTGCTGAACTTGTTCCAGGTGATCAACAGCTTCTGCCGAGGTGCCTAAAACTGGATGCAGTATTCCAGATATGTTCTGTAAAGTGCTGAGTAGAAGAGGATAATCACTTCCCTCTATTTACCAGACATGCTCCTGTCCATACAGCCCAAGATGCTCTTGGCCACCTTTGCCACCTGGGCACAAGGCAGGCTCACAGGCAGCATGCTGCCTGCCAAGGTGCTCAGCTCCTTTTCAGCAGGGTTACTCCCCAGACAGGCAGGCCCCAGCCTGCACTACGGCAAGGGGATTGCTCCTTCCCTAGCACCGGACTTTGCATTTGTCCTCGCTGAATTTCATAAGGTTCCTGTCAGCTCATTCTTCCAGCCAGTCTAGATCCCTCAGGATAGCAGCCCTGCCCTCGAACACATTGACTTTGTCCCTCCAATCTGTAGCCATCTCCACTGAAGAGCACATATTCCACCTCCATGACATCAATAAAGCTGTAAAACAGGACAACTCCTGCAGAATCCCACATGATACCAGCCTCTAGACAGTGTGTGACCCATTAACCACAACCCTCTGAACCTGACCATCCAACTAGGTTTTTTTTAACCCAACTTGTCATCCAGTTACCCACACTGCAACATCCTAACACGGAGATAAGAATACTGGGAGAGACTGTGTTTTTTAAGTTGAGCTAAACGGTACCTACTGCCCACCCCTCATCCGCAAATCCATTCATCTTGAAGTCTGTCTCTTCTTTTATCTGCTGACCTCATTTTTGTACTGAAGCTCTACCATATTCTCCCAATTTCACCAGACTGGCCTCCCAACATCTATTAATTTTTCTGAGCACTGCAATGGGCCATTCTTGCAGTAGGAAGAGATTGTCCTTATACACCTCACAGCTTTCCTGAGCTTATCTCTGAGAGCTACCTCGCATGTGATCCCTCCAGCTGGCTCTCTTTGTAAGCTGCTCCTAAAGTTCAGTTAAATCCTGCTTGCATCTTCAACCAGAAGCTAATTCTTCAAATACTCGTTCCTGGACATCTCAACAATACCTATTTACATGTTTCCAACTGAGCCAAGATGCCCTGGGGCACTGAAACTCTTCCAGAAGTCAGACACCAACACAGCAGAGTACACAATTAAAAGGCATTATTCCACACAAATGAAAAAGGCCAAGAAATGTATTTTTCTCTACTGGAAACATGCCAGGTCTACCCCAATTTCTGTGGCAGCTATAGCAAGCTCACTTTATTACACGCCTACACAACAGTACTTTATGACACAGGTCCTGTACCGATTTGTTTTCATGAGGACAGTATAGTAACAATAAGGAATACTGTTTAAAAAAATAAAAAAGGAGAAAAATCCTCTCTATCCTCAGTGTGATCTGTTTCTGCAAAGGGAAAAAAATGGCTGTCTGAGACACAGAGACTCTTGATAATTTAAGCATTTGTTCTTTCTTTTTTTTTTCTATAATAGACTATTAGCTTTTCAGATACCACTAAGCTAAAATGAATTAAACCATTCCCTTTGTCTGTTATGACTAAAGCTTTAGGTATAATACACACTCAGGAAAAAAAAAAAGTACCCGTTGTCTGACCAAATTACTTTTCATCAATATTGCTTTAGGAATTACAGACATGCTTTAAAGATTTTACACTAGTTAAATATTTTAGTGCATTTAATATTACTCAGAAGCCAGAAAGCGATCCAAGCAAGCTACGATGCTTTAAGATGTAGTATTTAGATGTCAGATTTCATTGTAAGTGTATGTAATTTCATTTTCCGACCCCAAACTGAAGTCAATAAATGCATCATATATTGGCAAGCAACAGGATACACATTCTTTCATGTAATCTAATCCATTATTCCTCCACCAAAAGCTATCAAAGGCTTGACTTCAAGAAAGGGCTGTTTTTAATAGCTCTAATGTTTCTCCCTCTAGACATCTTCTTTATATATTCCAGACAAATAACACTTCTCTACAAAAATAAAGATATAAATGCAGGCTAAGAAACTGTCAAGTTCCAAAGTTGCCCAGCTGGTAATCCAAAAGCCAGAGCCAGCCTCCAAACACCACCATTCTTGGAAAACTCTCTTTAAAAGCAGCACTCTGACAGAGAAACAAGCCACTGTCACCAGCTTCATAAACAGGACAGGAGCTGCTGCCTGAAGAGAGATCTCTCGTTAATGGCAAGAGGCTTCACCAAGAAACCGAACCCCAACACTGCTGCATCACAGAAAGGAGATGCCCAGATGTGAGATCCAGCCCCCACAGCCATCAGCACAAAGCAGTTTGACACGAAGTGATCAGAGCGCTAGCTTGGAGGCGAGCGCCCTTCCTGTAATGACATCGCATCAGACAAACGCAGACTCCAACACGTCAGATGTAGCTACAAACCAAACCAATCGGTTGACTGTTCTTACAGCATCAAAGAAATTCAAGAGTTGGCAATTCTTAGTTAAAATAATTCACTGAAAGAGGAACGGATGGTAAGGTAACATGTACTTAAGAATAATTTAATCCTTTTAAATACATTTTAGCAACTGAGGTATAACACTGATTATAGTTTCTCGGGGAAATACAAGCACTTCACCTAAATCACTAAAAAAATACACGTAAGGTTTTTCAAGCTTACAAAGGGTCAAGCAAATCATTAAGTCTTTCAATAAATACACATTTTTTTTTAAAAAGCCCTATTTCCAGTACACAGAGAGAAACAAACTAAAGGATCAGCCATGTACATACTGTAATTTAGCAAAGAATTACTGGGATATTACAGCCTCTACGTCTAGTCACCTCATCCCAAAAATCACAGCTGCTTATTCACAAGACTCCTTCCGTAATTCAGGTTTAAGGATGAAAAAGCAACAATCACCACCGTGAAAGTAGGTAGGATGTGCAAGTATTACTTCATCAAATCCTTTACCTAGAATAATTTCATCACCACAGTAAAATACATATACATAACGAGAAGGGAACTGCTTAAAATAATATGGACAATCAGGCAGCCCATGCATGAAAGCAGAGCCCTACTCCATTCAAAACTTACTTAAGGACATATTAAATTCTAAGCAATTTTATTGGGCAAACTACATTTCACATGCCAGGTGACAGTTTAAGTGAGTTTTAGCATTGATATTTTCCTTGCCTTTACTAGGCCAGTCTTCCTATTCATGAACTGGAAAAACAAACCCCTAAACCAGCATCATTTGGGAGCTCAGATTTTTGTACAATATCCTGTGATGGATTCGCCTGACATCATTAGACTCTTGCAACCGACCTCTTCACCCTGGTATTCCTAGAAGGCAATTCATCTCATCCTCTATTGGAATTCCCAAATAAACCTGTTGAGTTGTCCCCCAAACATAATTTTCTTTCTACTAACTAAAGGGAGCTCAGCTCAGACGCAGACACCTACAACATAGGCACCTTGAGTTAAGCAAGAAGAAACCAACTTCCTGTGCTTCAGATAAAAGAAAGATACTACGTCCTGTTCATTCAAGTCTTGCCGCAAAGCCCGCTACTGCCACAGGACATGTTTCTAATCAGTGTTGAGTTTTGGTGGGATTTTTTTTTTTTCTAAGTAACAAGGCAAAAGGCCTTTAGGGAATACTGATACAATGAATATTTCTGGAGCACTGATAAGAAGCCTTATGTGAACCCTACAGATTTCACACAGTCGACAAACAAAATCACACGCTCCAATCTCTGCCACTCACTTTCACCCCTTCAGTAGCTACACCGTGTTCTCTGTGCTCAAGTATTTTAAATCAGAGTACAGGCTGCCTGGCACAAAGCCTGTTTGATGCATCCGAACAGGCCTCGATAATGAAATCTAAAATGGTAAGAAAGCGATCATTTTGAACTATCGATCTGTATAAGCTGTATGCAACTTATTTCCAGTACTCCACAGCAGAAAAATAGCATATTCTTCTGTTAATGTTTGCTTAATTATACCTCAACAGAAGCTCTCTATACTAAAATTCAGTGTTGATTAAGTATGCAGGAATTTTCACTTCCGAACTCAGTACATATTTGGAATGGGTATTTGCTTTGTCTGTTTAAAAAGAAGTCTTTAACAATGGATAATACCTTAGAAAACCAAGTCTAATAAACAGTGGTGTTTTACATTTTAATGTCAGTTAGAAGAAAATAAAAAGTAATATAACTTCACCAAAGACCTACAAATTCCTCCCTTCTTCAGAAGATGAGCAAAAAGGTTAATGTCTAAAAATCATCTCTACGAAATGGCAATGAGCTCTTTACAATGCTCTGAAAGGCACATTTGATTTTCCTCCTCATTAAAAAACAAAACGTGGGCATACCTGCACCAGACGCTGATCGGTGCTGAGACTGCGGTCTTCCGCTGGGTGAAGACGGTTCCTTCATACGATCAATGACACTGTCAGACAGCTGAAAAATATAACCCCAACCCAAACAGCGTCAGAGTGCATCTCCTCCTTCCTCCCCGCTACCCCTCTCTTCCCCCCTAAAATGAAATAAAACTTCATTAAAAGAGAACAAAATATGATACAACAGCTGCTAAAATTCTATCCACAATGCAAAATAAGCTTTCTATTGCCCATTATTTGTGAAGTGAGTGCACACCTCTGAGTGCAAACAATTAGACTGAACAAGATTATTTTGCTCTCACAGAACACAAGAAATCGATATGACAAGATACAGGACACAGGGAGAGGTAAAGGAAACAACGCTCTTTGACACGTTGCTTGTAATTAATCAGCCTTTTTGCCTTTCTCAGTTATTTGGATGAGAGTCAAATACCACAGGTGCAGAGCACTTAAACCAAGAGGAGCTTCATCCTGCTAAAGCCCTCAAAACACTTGTGCAACACAAGCGGTCACAGGAAGCATAGCCAGCCATTAACTTCATTCTAATGCTGACACACGCACACACACAAAACCACTATCACAAATTTTGCAGAGTGAAACGGAGAATAAGAGTAATGCCTAGTTTCGGATCTACTGCAGCCCATGGAAAAAAAATAACAACAGTTATAGAAGCAATAACATGAAAACTTTGGTTTCCAACGTAAAACTTCCTATTGGTTTCCTCGAACACCAACTCTAATCAAAACACTGTATCGAGTGCCCATGAGAATTAATTTTAATTAGCAAGTTCTTCACTAAACCCCCTCACTGGCAGAACCTGTTACAAACATTCTGCTAAAATTTGTGATCTAAAACACAACTGAAAGCATAACATTCCTCCAGCATAAGATTTCTTACCCCAGTCCTAAAACTCCCAACTTCGCAGTTACTTTTACATGTGTTAACAGATCACTTTTGGATATCCTCTTAACTAGCACTATTTATTTAGTGCTTCAGCAAGACCTTCCTAGTAGCTTTAATATCACTCAGTCTTTACTCCCAATATTTCAAGATCCAGGATGCCTTAGACATTTCATCTGCACTTGCCAGCACTAGAGCAGGTTTCAGAGCAGACGAGCTCTGCTGTGAACACTTTTACATTCCTGTCATCTATTTGCCTGAAAGCATTAAATGACCAGAACTGGAAAAATATTAGTATGCTGAAACAGGCAGCAGTCACTGTCACGGTTCACTCTGCCACACTCCTCCCTATGAGCAGTAATAAAGAATAAAAGGAGCTGATTATCATTCCTGGTATGAACTGTACAGTGTATTCCACTGAAAAAAAATTTAAACTGCGAGATTTCTCAGTGTCCTGTGTCACAAACTCTTTCCTAGTATATTATAGAATCACAGAATGGTTTGGGTTGGAAGGGACCTTAAAGATCATCTAGTTCCAACCCCCCTGCCATGGGCAGGGACAGCATGCATGCCATAAAAAGGAAAAAGGAAGAGGAATATTGCAGCAGGTACACAGGCAGGCGGATGCGCAGCATGTAGGAGAGCAGAACCCGGGAAAGGGAGGAGCTCCCACGTGTAGAGGTCAGGCAAAGGCAAAACAAGCTCTTCTAGTTAAGACATCTCTCCTAAACTGTTCTGTCACCCGTCTTTAGAGACCAGGCTGGGGACGAGGCTCCCCGGCGACAACCTCCTACTCCCGGCGTGCTTCGTGCCACG